>NW_028118234.1:0-35000 GCF_965113295.1 Leuciscus leuciscus | reverse complement strand
TCTGTGAATGTCAGGCTTGTCGAGTTTTACATTTATGAAGATTCTTTAATATGTGATGTGGAAATCACAATTCCAAGGACTCGAGCAACAACTTCAGGTATTCCAGGAAAAATGACTATAAGCAGCCAATTCATACTAGCGGTTTCATGTGGTTTACAGTAGATATGCACTGAAATTTTGAAGACATTTAGGAAAACCTTAAAATATGAACAGAAATGGCTAGAACATTTGGTATGGACTGTGCACATGAAATGATCCAGGTAATGCTGGTCAGTGTTGAAGAGCCCGTGTTTACACGCTTTTGCACAAGTTTTTGTGATGAACATGAAGAAATCCGGACAAACTGTGTGTTCACCTGCACAACAATCATATATCATATACCTGCACTCACTGATGTCATATAATGATGATGATGATATTGCAAATTTTCACAAAGTCACAAGTGAACAATGAAGTTAGTGTGATCACTAAATAATATTTAATATGAATAGAATTGATTAAAACAAACTTTTTTTTGTGCATCATGTTTCCAGCCATCATGCTTCAGCTCTGCAATGTGTGCATGATGTATGCATGAGGATTGTGAAAACTGAATTAACCCTCCTGTACTGGGTCAGGCTCACAGTGGCCCGAGTGAGTGTGTGTTTGTGTGGGTGGTTTGGTTTATTTAACCTGCTATACTTTTGTTTTATGAGGTTTTCCCCACCGCATCTAAAGTTGCCCTGGATATGATGAGGTATTACCCTCTCAACACCCACCAGACCACAGAGTCAAGGTCAGAACACCCTCTCACTGCTCTCTCTCTCTCTCTCTCTCTCTCTCTCTCTCTCTGTGTGTGTGTGTGTATGTTCAAAAACCTAGAGAACTCCCTTACTATCTATTTAGGTAGCTACATTTAAGGCATCGACCTAACTAAAATGTAACCTCATGATTGACAGATCTTGAATATTTAACATAGGCAAATATGTTGGAATTAGCACACTGCAAACACTAAAATTTTTTTTTTAAGTCTACTTTACAGTATTAATTATATTTCTAATTATATTTATTTTGTAAATCACTTCATCCACTATCCTTCATCCACTATCCACTATCCAAATCCTTTTGCCAAAGGAAAGTAACTTAAAAGTCCACATAATCATACATTTTTGGAACAGTCTTCATGTTGGGAGCAAATCTATGATGCCTTGAAATTAACACTAGAAATCACAATTTTAAGGACTTGAGCAACAACTGCAAGTATTCCAGGAAGAATAAGCAGCCAATTCCTACTAGCTGTTTCGGTTAACAGTAGATTTAGTTTTTGGTACTTCGTAAGTACTTGCGTGACACGAGAATGAACCTCATTGGTTCTTATGCGTCAAGCGAACATGCTTGAGCTTCCGTTTACCACAACTGATGTGTGAGTTGATGAAGGTTTGTACTTTGTATGTGAATAAAAACCTAAATTAAATCTTTTCATCATATAAAACGATCGCGTCTCTTCAGAAAATTTGGATTAAACCGCTCAATTTAATTTAAGTCTTTGTGAACTTTTTGAAGCGTCAAAGTTGCGTAGCTGGCAATGGAGGGAAAGAAATCTCTCAGATTTCATCAAAAAGATGAAAGAAGTTCTGAAGATAAACGAAAGTCTTACGGATTTGGAACAACAAAAGGATGAGTAACTAAAGACAGAATTAACATTTTTGGGTGAATTAACCCTTTAAGGTTAAAGGAAATGTCTGTAAATTTCAGAGTACCATATATATTTATGGAGTTCCTACAGTGTATGTTTTGGAAGGTCCTGTGTTCCCTTCATCTATGCCAACCGTCGCCGCAGCCACTAATGTGTTTTTTCTCATCATTAGGTTTTTGCACATGCAGCAGGAGCACGCTGGCCATGCTCAGTTAATGTAAACATTTCCACTTCTGTGGTCAGCTGCAGGGCTCCAGCAGTGTGTCTGAATGATGGAACACCACTGTTTCTCTCCTCTCGCGTCGGACAAGCGGCTGTACGCTGCCTCACACACCTGTTTCATAATGACACGTCTTTCAGGCGCAGATAGAATGGCATCTTTGGCACGTCTTAAGAATAACATCTAAGAGAGAATCGCTGGGAAAATCAGTCAGCGTCTCACTGCGCGTTTCATCACCTGGAAGCTCAGTGAAGGAAAGTGTGTGCCAAAATTTAAGCGGCAAGAGTTTGCAATCACTGTCGCACACCTCTGCGGAGCATATCAGATCTGCTGCACGCTACGCTGCCCAAGAGTGTGTATTTCTGGAGATGATTGAATCAATACCATTTTGACACGACTTGTTGGAACATGCCTCTTTATTTCACGCAATTCCTTCCGTTTGGTCAGGGAACATTTATCACGGCGGCCGCCTGCTGTCAGCTAATAGAGATTGTTCTTTAGTCGGTGCGTGATAGAAGACCACAGTTATGATACATGTTGATCGTTTGTGAAGATATTGGCAAGGGGTCAAAGAGCGAGACTGCACTTCTTATAACCTCACCATTTTACACATGGACACACAGGCGAACAGCCTAGAACGATAGCAAGGCTCAACTTGTTAATTTATGCGTTTTCTTACTAAAAAGTATGTGAATTAGTGCTGCGGTTCACCAGTGTGTAGCGGAAACAATTTTCCACAAATCTAATATAGCCTACGCGTTCAGTTATATGTATATTTAATCCATGATTAGGCCTAATCCAGTGTCAGTATAGAGGTGGATCGTGCAAACATTTTTAAAAGTCACCGAATGTTAATTATGACAGGGTCTGTGCTTGAGATCTGTGAAAATGTTTTCTGAGTTCAGTTTGTATGTTTTTGTATTGAATGCCATTACTTTGCCCTGCTGGTGGTCGTAAATATGGCGGATGATCGTAAAAATCTAAATAAAATTATCTGAGAAATATAGGCTATTACTACAGTATAATGTGTAGAATGTACTTCTCAAAGTAAAATTAATACAGTTTTATTAAAAAAATGTTTTATGGAATATCACACTATATATATATATATATATATATATATATATGTATGTATATATATATATAAAAAATTGTCCATGTTTTAATTTAAACATTAAATCTCTGTTGTGCAGCACAAAATAAAAGGAATTTTTACATTATTCAAAGTTTTTAAAATTGTTTTAATTACCACTATTTTCGATAATAAACTTGGATATGACATCACAATGTTTGCGTGATACACCGTGAAACCGGCAGAATTGCAAAAATAAACCTTGATACAGATTTTTGGTCGTACCACCCAGCACTAGCGTGAATTCCTTCAAAGGGGATTACCATTGCTTTTTATTTACAATGAAATATAGTAAATGCATATAATAGCAATAAGCTAATGTAGTGACAGAGGCCGAAACAAAGACAGCAGTGCAGGTGTAGCAGGCGGTCGTGAGCAGACGGCTCTCGGCACATCTGGGACAAAATGCAGATAAAAAAAGGCCAAAAACAAATGACAGATTCGTCGTGTAAGTTCCTCACCCTGCACAGGTCTGATAGGAGCAGCTCTCCTGGCTCCCCTCGCCCATGACTTAACACCTAATCCAATGTGTAAGTTATTATTTATCTTCCACAAAAGTTTGTCAAACCTAAGCTTTGATTTTTTCCCCCTCCCCGGCCTGATTTTCCCCTGGTGGCCGGCTCTGCACCGGCGCAGACACATAATTTATGAGCTACCCGCTTTCTCCTGACACATTATTAAAAGCAGAATTAGTTTTTTGCCTGGGATCTGTCCTCTGGGAATAGGGAGGGCTGTGCTGAGAGCAGAGGAGTCCAGCGTGGGGGTTTCGGCTGATGGGCGTCAGGACACTAATGAACAGAAAGTGCGATGGCAGACATCATGCGCCGGTCAGAGGATCCATCCTGTACTCTGGGAAAAGGTTAACCTCCTGCCCGTTAATACCTTTATTAGACACTTTAGAAGCATGATGTTGTTGTCATGGACTTCTTGTGGAACACACACATGTGTTCAGGTGTGAGAAGGCAGAAGAACAAGCGAGTGTGTGTGTGTGTGAGAGAGAGAACTGCACCACAGCTGAGCGCTTCAGTTTAATCTTATGCATCATTAAACTCTCAGCAGCGCACAGGCTCCGCCCACAATACCATCTACACCCAATGAACATAATGATGACACACGTTACATCTAATTTCAGCAGAATTTAAATTGGAAGAATGAAGAATTTACAAACGTAAATCATTGGGGACGAGTCCAATAAATAATCATAATGAATTGCTGTGTGTTCACAGCAGTCGTCTTTTAGCTTCTTTTATTCAGATCGCTGGAACAAAACACACAAAAACCTGTTGGAGGGTGTTTCTTGAACTCAATAAAATAAGCCAAATCTATTAGATAGTTCTCTTTAATTTTTCTTATTGTCCACATTCATGTAGAAAAACGCGTATGATTTTTTAATGTATTTTAAAAGAAGCCTCTTTTATGCTTTCCACGGCTACATTCATTTGATCACAAATACAGTTAAAATAGTAATACTGTGAAATAATAGTATTACAAATTAAGAAATAACTACAAATTTAAATAAATTATTTTATAACATTTTTTTTATTTTTTTATTTTTATATATTTTTAAAAGTAATTTATTCCTGGGATCAATTTTCAGCATCATTACTCCAGTCTTCAGTGTCACATGATCCTTCAGAAATCATTCTAATGTGATGATTTGCTGCTCAAGAAATACTACATGTTGAAAATAGTTATTCTGCTTCATATTTATGTGGAAATTGTGATACATTTTGTTTTCAGGATTCTTTGATGAATGGAATATTCAATAGAACAGCATTTATTTGAAAATATTTTGTAACATTATTGATGCCATTTTTGATCAATTTTATGTGTCCTTAAAGTATAATTTCTTTCTTTTTTGACCCCAAACCTACGAGCGGCAGTATAGTTCTCTGTGTTTTCGCGCGCGTGTGTGTGTGTGTGTGTGTGTGTGTGTGTGTGTGTTGGTGGGAGTTCATAGCTCAGCAAGTTTGAGCCCAGTGGTGCATGTGAGCCGGTGCCAGCCAACGAGCCAAGAGCAGCGTTCAGGGCTCATTTACAGTTATATCTCTCCTAACTCTCTCTTTCCCCATTATTTGTCTTTAAAATAACGGCTGAGATTAGGTTATGCGTGGAGGGTCGAGGTTTGAGCCAGTTAGTCCGTGCTGGAGTTCTTCTCCATTGATGGCCATTCAAAAGTATTCATTTGCAAGCATAATTACAAGAGTTTCATTATATTATAGTAGATGTCTTAACAGTGATAGATCCTTTTTGGAGGGCTTTGAATGATGTATTGATATTTCCCCTGTCTGTGGAGGTCTGAGCGTGTGTGTGTTTGTGGTGTCATCAGCCAATCATTATTCTCATGATATCAGTGGCGAATAGTAACATTTACAGCTCAGACTCAAAACATCTGCCCAGAACTGAACAGCATAAGCAAAGATTTGACATTGTGTGTTTCTGAGGGAGTCCTGTGCTATCAGAGCATCTGCTATTGAAATGAATGGGAATGCTAACGAATCGCTCTTTCTGGATATCATATAATCCTCCTTAATTATACTTGGTTGTATCTCGTGGCTTTAGTAGTGCATAATCAACACAGTGCTGAACCTGCACGGAAACATGAGTGTGTGTTTTATTCCATGCTAATTCGACACACACACACACACACACACACACACACACACACACACACACACACACACACACACACACACACACACACACACACACACACACACACACACACACACACACACACACACACACACACACACACACACACACACACACACACACACACACACACACACACACACACACACACACACACAGATTGATTAATTAATAAGTCAGAGCAAGCTCTAATGAACCTGTAGAGTTAATTGCCTCCAGCAGCAACTGGCTTAAATGTAAATTAACTGATCAGAGTTGCAAAAAAGAAAGAGTGAGTGGAGAATGAATGGATACTCAAGAACGGGAAAATCAATAAGCGTCAAAGCTGCTGTTCCCACGAGACCATCCATTACGGCGGCCACAACCTCAGCTCATGGGCCTTCGCTACACGTTTCACAGTGTTTTGACCTGCAAACTTACAAGAGCGATTGTAAACACACTTTAAAAATGCATTTTTCACCATTTGGTAAAAAGCAAATATTGATATGATTAGCCATTATTTAATTACTACTTTGATTTACAATTTTGATCATTTAGTAGATCTAAAAATGTAGTAGTGTTTTGTGACTGTCATGTAGCCTATAGAGTATTATACAATTTTATATTGAATTGTTTCAGTATCTACTTTGAGCATTCATTCATTGATGCATATGTTTTTTCCAAGTTTATATCATAATAGCACTGTGTTTCAGTGTACACTCTCTCTCAAAGCTGTTTTATCCGAACTAAACTGATGGCAGCACACATTTGTCTACAAATCGCCTTTCAAGTCTGTCTGGTTGAAGCGCCGTGGCCCACCAAACCCAAAAACATTATTCTTTCCCTAGCAGGAAAAATGAACTGTCAGCGTTTAATGACAGATATTTGCATTGTGATACAAATTGTGTCCTTGGCCATGAGCATACGATACAGACCCATTAATAACAAAACCACATGATGGCTTGGTTTTTTTTTTTCCAGCACCGCTGTCGAAACATCTTCATGGATATATGCACCTATCAGCAGCGAGCGCACAGCATTAGGACACAAACTCAGGACAGTATCAGGCCGCACATCAATCATGTTTTGTTCCCTTTATCGTATATTGTTTGCATCCGATACCAGTTTGCATCTTTTCATTTATTTTCACTTGCAACATTGAGCTCAGAGGTTTAGTGCGGGATCTTTAATGACCACATAGTGTTGGGCAATATGACCAAAATCTTATATTCACCTTATTTTTTATGTAACGGCATATGAGGTCATTTGTAACTTGAGTGTGTGAGGCGTCCAGTGTCATTCAGTTCCAGTTATTTTAGCTGTACTTTATATTGCAAAATGCTATTTGCTATCATGGTATTTTATCTTAAACACACTGGTTTGTAGCACAGATGTTTGCTGCACTTTCTTGTTCTGGTTATTTACTATAGTGGCTAATGAACCAGAAGTCGCGCACATTCAAAGAAAAATGTGTCAAATAAGGTGCATTGTAATTTTATATTACGGTGATGATATATATTACAATAGTTGTTTTTGCAGCAACATTACACCGCCTCTCTGTTTGCATTAAGGCTGATTATTATGATAACGATTAAAATATAGTTCTAAAAATTGTTCTAATAGAGTAGAAGAGTCCACACCACAACTATAACAAGAGCATCACAGAAAACAATATTGTTGGAATCACTTAAAAAAATAAAATTGTAGCTGATGAACGATAAAAACATTGACAGCCAATCAGAATCCATCCTGGATTAAAGAGCTCGAGCATTTAATGAGGCAGACGACAAATCACATAGAATTAACAGAACAATTTCATCCACTAATATGGACGCTAATATAGTTATCGTTAACGTTATCTTTCTAGTTATCGTTCATGGTGCTCGGGCCTTTACTTCATGTTTCTTTGCCGTTAGGTAACATAAAAAAATGATTCTGCACTAGTAAAAATCAGGCAGATGAGATTTTGAGAATATATATTGTATTATAGCAAATTTTTTATTTCATCGCAAATTGTAACTATATCATAGCCCAGAACTTTATATGAAGTTCTATATATAAGTTTGTCCAACTTTATCTGCATTCTGTTGGGCAATTATACTATATAGCAAAGACTGCTTGATTGATTGCTTGTATCGTCACAAATTGTAACTATATTATTGCCCAGCTCTAATCTGCTGAATCCAACCATAAGACATGAAGATATTACAAACATTATCATCATCATTTTTCTGTGAAGTATCTTTGAAACAGTGTGCATTGTGAAAAGTGCTATATGAATACATTTAGCTTGACTTGAGTATATCTACCATGGCACAGCAACATCTCTTCACACATTTATACCACTTCAAGGTGTATATATACCGTACATGCACCGCATATCTGTCTTTTTCCCGCCTTTTAAAAGTCTTGAGGAGAAACCAGGAGGGGGTGAGAGACATTAGCTTTGGCTCCATCATTAAACTGTGTGTGTGTGTGTGGAGGATAGTATTTATATCTGTGTTGGAGTCTAGCTGGGCCGGTCTGATAGCCTTGATAATGACTGCCGATGGGACACTTCCACTGACTCTAATGGCGTCGCGCTGAAGACGAGAACAGCAAGAATAAATAAATGTTAGCCATTTTCTCCTTCTCTCCCCATACATCTCTCAAAGATCTTTTCAAATATCCAAGATCACATTTCCTTGTTTTTTAAGTCTGTCGGTCTTCATTACTGCATGATTTTCTTTATGAGTTTACTAATGCTTGGGTGGCGAAGAGGACGTGTACTCAAACCCGCAGTTCATTAGAGAACACCACAGAGCGCTAAAATGATTCTTGCTTAAGAAGATAATGAGTTTTAAGCATGCAAAGCCTTATAGTTACTCTAGGAGCTCTGAAAATGTCAGCAATTTACTTGCTTATTATAGACAGAATAGGTGTGTTGAACAGGTTTGACAACTAATGCGCTCAATAATAGAAAACATATTTCACAATGGGCAGGGTTTGGTTTGATGTGGCGAATTAACAGCAACAGCTTCATAAACAATGGATATCTAGATCTAATGAGTGCTCCACAAACTAGAGGAAAAACTGGAAATGAGATGCATTTGAGATCTTCCGGTTCCATTGTCCTGAAGTCACTTTCACAGCCTTGTGTTTATAATCACACTCTTACAAACTATTCTAACTCAAACTTTCAGGGAAAAATATTTAAATAGAGTTTTCAGAAGCGTAATGGTGGTGATGCTGAAGTCATGTGACCGTAGTGTACTTTGTTTATAGCTTACGTTTATCTTTTTACTTCTGGCAATTCACAGCATTTATGGTTCAAAATTCTTAAAGGTTGTTTTCATTAGTGAAGATTATCATGATGAACAAAACGTGTAAGAATTATAAACATTTGTTGGTCAGAGAGCAAATTTTCTGTATTAATCCAAAATCCCATGGACAATTCCTATTGGGATTTTTTTGAGGGAACCAGGGTAACGCTAACTTTTGGGTTTTCCTATAAAAATAAGCCATAACTGCAGCGCTCTAGTTCTTCGGAGTTCATGCTGAACAGATCCAAGTTTGCTATTTATTTCTGAAAATCTTCCCCTCCGTCATATCTCTCAAACCTGAGCAGTTTATCTTGGGCAGGTTTTGGAGAAAACCTGTTTGTGCTTGTATCCGATTCAGATGTTGCCAGTGGAGATGCAGTGTGGCAGGTTTGATGACGGGACGTTTGGCATTATTGACATGAAACCTGAAATGACTGCAAATGATGCACTATATTTAACCCTCTGGTGCCGCTCGCTTGGCAGTAAAAATAAAATAAAATATGAATGTGCTATATTTTAGTTTGATAATGTTTTTTTATTTAATATTTTGTATTTTTAGAGAATTTTATGGTACTATATTATATATTTATGGTAGTTAATAGTTATGATCCATTTATTACCTGTTAATCACTTTTTGACTATAGACCTGAAAAGGACATTTCCAATTTAAACTGTCGTAAATCTTGAATGCTTTGGAGCACAGACTTAAGTTTGGTCTCTTTTTAGAGAAGGCACTTGGCAGATTATTGCTGAAGTGAACGAAGTAAAAAAAAAAAAGTGGAAAAAATTTTTATTACTATGAAAAATGCTTAAAAATACTGTTTTTAAATTTTATATGAAATATATATTTTCCAACCCATTTTTTTTACTCTACAACTGTGAGAAAATCAAAGCCATAAATCTAAACAAGTTGTCAAATTCGAGGTTCATATCTAAAAAAAAAATGCTTTCAGAAAGATTTTGTTTGGGCGAAGTAAATGTTTCCATAAGATGAAATCCGCTTCTCATTCGTTTCCAATGCGATCAGTACGTGTGACTATTTTTTTTTTCAGGACCATTTAAGCTTTTTAAATCATGTCCATGATTATTTTTTTATTAAATTTTTTTCACATAGCAAGTGCCAAAACCTTTACCAAGCTTCGTATTATTCCGATGAAGAAACACAAGCTTGAATGACATTTGAGAGCTGTTTTCTGTAAGACCTGTCCAAGGATAACAAGTTATGTTAAAAAGTTAAATGTTTACTTTAAGGGTTCAGACACATTTGTCATCGGGCGATGTCCATCGAGGATGCATTCTGCCATTTTTCTAAAATCTTCTCTTAAGCTAATCATGTTATTGTGCTAAAGGCAATGATCATGTTTAATAAGTCAACACAGGTGCTGGTGTAAAGGAATTTACTTTGTAATTCCAATAAGAACTGCAAACAGGAGATGACTTCTGCCAAATGATCTATGTTCACAATTTAAACAGAATATACAATTAATTTTACTTATAATTAATCAAATGACTAATTTGGCAAAAATATTTATTTATTTAGTTAAATGAATGTGAATTGATTACTTTGTTGTCAGCAAACTAGTTAGGGAATTTTGATTAACGCATACAAACTTGTCACAATTTAACCAAGAATGGCTTTATAATCTTAGAATCTCGCTGAGTGATTCCAGTCAATCACACCAGACACTGAAATCTCACACCTGTATCACCATCACTTGCGCTAGTTGTGCGTAACTCGTCTCGTTTTGTCTGACTGATTCCACTCTAAGAGAAAACTCAGACGTGTCCCTCTGTTTGTCTGGCTTCGGGAGAGAAATCCATCTGTGCTGTTCCTCTCGCTGCCGTGAGTTTATTGACATATCAGACAGAGCAGCGGTGCAGAAATGGCCCTCATTTGTTTCTCTGGCTGATGTAATGGCAGCTCACTTTCAGCGGGCAAAACATTGACAGACACTGATTATTGGTGAGCGAACGCCTCGGAAACTTGTACTGGCACAAACTATGGTGTTATCTAGCTGGATCAGCCTTTAAGTTTGATCATGTTCTTGGTCATGGAGGTTTTCAAAGTTTGGAACAAAGGTATAGTATGTGGACTGAATTGCATGGGCAAGAATTGAGCGCACAGAAACTATATGACTAATAAGCCTGGATGATGTCAGGGACTCTTTGACAACGCTCATGTCTCTCTGTAAGTGAACAGGTGTGATGGCGGTGCAGATGGCAGTGTAATTAGCATTGATTTAGCCTGACTCACTCAGGGCAAGGTCTTGATCGGCCACAGCAACTCACTAACCTCCAAATCTCTTGATGGGTGAGCTCTGGGAAAGATCGAAGCTCATTTTCCTTTCTCTCACTCTCTATATTTGTCTTCCAGTGTCTATGATTAGCCACTCTGTGAAACGTATAACAATCAGGGAGGGTGTGCATTGGGATAGTTGTTGGCAAGATCATGATCAAACCATTTCCTCATCATGGGATACATGTATTTTGTAAACTAAAACTCTTTAGAAAACTGCACATTCTGACTGATCAGTTGCAGCATTCTGCACTGGAATAGGTTTTGAATAGACATGCTAAATTGTATTTTTGACCATTTGCCCAAGCAAACAATTTCTTAATGTAACTTAATGTACATATTTCAGTACGCAATTGTACTTTTATTAAGCAAAGATGCATTGAATTAATTGAAAAAAGTGAAAGCAAAGACATTTATGATGTTACAAAAGATTTCAATTTCAAGTAAATGCTGTTATTTTGAACTTTCTATTAATCAAAGAATCCTGTAAAAAAAAAAAAAAAAAAAAAAAAAATGTCATCACAGTTTCCACAAAAATATGACGCAGCACAACTGTTTTCAACATTGATAATAATCAGCACATTAGAATGATTTCTGAAGGATCATGTGACACTGAAGACTGTATGATGCTGAAAATTCAGCTTTGATCACAGGAATAAATTACATTTTAAAATATATTACAATAGGAAAGATTTATTGTAATAATATTTCACAATATTGGAGTTTTTACTGTATTTTTGATCAAATTAATGCAGGCTTGGAGATTATAAGAGACTTCTTTGATTTAAAAAATATTACTGACCCCTTTTTGAACGTTAGTGTTATTTATTTATTTATTTGGAAAGCAGTATTTAGTTGGAATCAGTTTAATTTAACAGTCCATCTTCATGTTAACACTTGAGCACGATGAGAAATAAAATGTAAACTCTTCTGTCATGACTCATTATATTTAGGGATGATTTGCATAATGCACAAATAAATCAAATCATATTAACATAATGCATTTGATTACACTTGTTATTAACTTTGGGTGACACTGATTTAGCAAACAGGTTGATCTAAGGTTAATAGTGTCTGTCAGCGACCCAGCAGGAGAGTGTCAGTGTATTGATTGTGTTTCAAGTTCCTCTTCTCTCACTATTTTATGTGATATGCCAAAAACAGCACCTTTAAGGAAATTATATAATCTGTATCTTCCATATCTGTCTTGTGTTGATAACCGAACAGCTGCACTATAGAAATGTATAAAATTAATGGTATCTCGTTCTCATTTGAAATGAAGTTTCATGCTCATTCTATATGGTCAATGCTCATACATTTCTGATTATTGGAGTTTAGGCCTATACCACAGACATTTGATTGATAAAAATTGACATTTCAGTGAGTAATATAATGCTAATGTCTCACCTCATCCTCATTAAGGGCTTTGTGTGCCTTCTATTGGCCCAGAGAATTTCATTACATTGACAGAGCTAATGCTAGTAACCGTGCACTGGCGCATTAATTCATGATAATTGCCTGTAGAAGGGCAAATAAAGAAGAACTAATGGTCAGTGTGATCATCGGTTTCCCTGCGGAATGGCCTACATTTTCATATAGGAAGTCTCTGGTTCCAGGGCTGTTGACTGGGACCTCCAGTTAAGTATAAATTAGCCTGTCCTTGACTAGCAAAACACAGGGAGAAATCATTGAAGCAAATTAGACTATTAACATTGTAAAGAGCGTTTACGTCGAGGATCAATAGAGTCTAGTCTCTTTTAGAGGACCCTGCTGTGTCCTAAAGCCATCAGAGAGAGATTATGACTCAGTCTATTCATTACACGCAGATGGACCGATAATTATCGACACCATCTATACTGATAATTAAACTAGAGCCTGTCTTAGAAGAGCCAGAGGATTTCATTTATGTACTGTATTTGTTAATGTATTAGTTTATGTGGCTGTAGTTTACAGCTGCTCTTGATTTATTTACTGTACTAAGGTGCCATAGTAGCATCACGGTACAGTGATATTCATGCTATGATATTTGAAATGTTTCTTGAGCAGCAAATCAGCATATTATAATGATTTTTGAAGGATCATGTGACACTGAAGACTGGAGTAATGATGCTATTCACGGGAATACATTACAGTTTACAATATATTCATATAGAACACAGTTATTTTCAATTTTAATAATTTAAAATGTTGGGGCGCAACAAACTGAATTATTAATCCAAGACTGAATGTAGGCTAATTGTTAAATAACAATTTAACAGTGATAATAATGTAGCTATCATTAGCCTAAAGTTTAGCTAAAACTTCAGCCGGTAGGGTTGGGAAATAGCCAATTGCCAAATAAATCTGATTTTTTTGGGCTAAATGGCGATGTATGGTATAATCTGAGTATTTAATTCTTATTTTTCTATTTAAAAAAAAAAAAAAAAAAAAAACCCTGTATTTTTTATATTTTTTTTTATATTTAATATCCTGATCAATATTGTCCTACAAACAATGTTCATATTGAAGGTTATAAAAACAAACATAGTGTAACCTTGCTGTCTATCTGCAGTCTATCCAAAAAAAGGGATCAAATCACATTACATTCTAACATTGCAACATTACAATCTAAAAACAAAATAATGCTTTTTAAAGAAGTAGTTAAATTGACAAAACTTAAAATAAAAAAAAATAAAAAATAAAAAAGCTAATATCATAAAAATACACATGTAGGTTTGAAATTCTCTAGCACATTTATGTTCACCAACAACAACAAATATTCAACAACAAATATTTTAGCTAAATATATTTATAATTTAGTGCTAATGTATATTTTAGTCAGAATAATTGCGCTCCTATTCTACTGCGCTCCGTCTGTTCGGCGCACATGCACGCGCCGGCGCTCGTTCACGGAAGTTTAGCTTGCAGAAACCTCTCCCACTCATGACAGCAAACTGGAAATATTGACTTTCTAACATTTACAGATGGAGAATATGTCTGTGAAATGTAAGTTATGCACTGAGGAAATGATTGGAAGTCACTTCAGCTTATGGCTAAATATTATCGCCCTAATGAAGAAACCGCCGCTGGCAGTAATTAAGGCTAGCGTTGGAGTTATGGGTCCAAAATTATCTTTTTGAAAGTATAAAAAAATACATAGGCCGACTTGTATATGTATAGTTAAACATATTGCGATCGAAGCCACTTTTATATTTTGTGTCATTCAAATAAGATAATATCAGAATTGTGTACTGAGCAGTGTGTGGTGCAAAATAAAAGTCCTTTTCCCGACTGAGACTGCACTAGTGGTCAGTTTATCTAATCTGTTGATGTGCTTTGTTATTTAGACCATGTGTTGTCACCTAGTTGAGACGAATTACATCTCAACATCCATCGCCTCTTGTTTTGTGAAGGCACAGAAGAAAAGCTGGCGGGGTTGTGTGGGGGAATTAAATAAATTATGTTTTCATTATCTCCCGTTATTCTCCAGGCCACCCTGTCCACTGAGCTCCACCGCTAAATCACAATGAATGCCTGCCTCCGCCCGCGTCCGTCACAATAATGGCTCCAAATGGGAATGAAATGGCCTTTCCCTTTCATTTGTTGTTATGCTAAAGCGCTAACCCTAAAGTGACCGCGGTGGTGTTCGGGGGGACAGGGGTCTGTCTGAATGCTTACGGAGGGAGAGAGAGAGCCGTCTGTTCTCCATATGGCTGTATTGTGTTGATAATGCTGCACACTTCTGGCCCGCAGCTACAGAATAAACTGCAGCTTCCATTCACACTTACACACACACACACACACACACACACACACACACACACACACACACACACACACACACACACACACACACGCACGCACACAGCGGCTCACAGGAGTACATGGGAAATGCAATGTTTCTCCCGGTCTGCCAGGTTAATAACATGCACACACACACATACACTAACACTCACACTCATTTACAAGATCTTCAGCCTTTTCAGTTCACAACAGATAGCAATACACTCTTGAAAATAAAGGTTATTTACTGACATCTATGATTCCATAACGAACCTTTGCACACAAGGTTCTTTATTGTGAACGGTTCTTTAGATTTTTAAAGAACCCCCTGCTTAAAATAAAAAAATAAAAAATAACTTTTTATTTTTGAGAGTGTGGTTGGGTTCTGGTAGTAAAAGTCTTGTTAATTTTCTCCAGAGATCTGGATTTTAAGCCATAACAGAGAGAGCTACCATGAGGTTAATTGATCTAGTATTCTGTAGAAGCCATAAGTGGGATGATTTTAACCTAAAAAAAAAAGTACTGCATGAATATCCTATATGAGTATCAATTGAATTTTAGTAATTCTGATTCCAATTCTTTTAGATTCCCAGTTTTAAAGTTTTTTCCAATTGCTAACACACTAAAATTACATGTACTGCACAATTATTTAAACTGACACACAGAGCAAAACCTCTTCTCAAGTCTCCAAAAGACTAAACACATTTTCTGCTTTACACACATTTTGCAATTCAAAATGGCACTTTTTAAATGCACTGAACACGGTTCTCTGCATAAGACACAACAATCTGACATAAAGTCACATGTTTGCCATTTCAAAACACTGCCACTCAAAATGACACTCCATGATCTGATTGGCCGATACATGTGTCACCTGACCAAACACCTCAATGGTTAATTGTTAACACTTCAGTCTTTTTCAGTTTACTGGGTTTTTTTTGTGAGCATATTTTTGTTCAGTCCAGTGTAAATATATCTGCTGTGCATATGTTGCACTGACTTGTTTGGTGAAAAATAAAAAATAAAAATCTTTCAACAGCATGTGTGTGTATCTGCAAATATTTCTGTGCATGTGAACGATCTGAAGAAATTTCTACAATTTGAACTAGTATTATGGCAAAGCATACTAAAGATGAGAGTGCTCTTCATTATGCCCAACAGTGTTGATTAGACAAAAATCTGGTAATATGAATGAAGTGTGTGCCATTTCGTGCAAAAGTTTGATTTTGATATTGATAATGCTATATGTTAATTTTGCAGGATATATTAGGTATTTTGCAGTTTGGGTGTGTGGTTTTGTGAACAGAAATCAGCAGAATACATAATACAAAGGTTATTCAGTCAAGATCAGTGAGTGATTGATTAATGTTAATGACAGACAGGAATATTAGGCTGCTGTCACTTTAAGACCTGATGCAGGATCCAATATACTGTTACACATGCATTTTCTTTCTCAAATGTTTACATTTACTTAAGACAATACCGACTGTGTTTACAAGGATATTTTGACAAAGTTTTGTGTATTTGTGCATTTAAGCTTATCAGTATCACTCATTGAGAGGCGGCTCTCTGTGCGCACGCTTTGGATATGTGAATATCCAATATACGCTTATACGCTTGGATAAGAAAACAGAGCGAGTGCCGAATTGAGCTCTCTTGCACTTCTTTTCTTGAATAGTATTTGAAATCACATTAAAATGCACACACAGGAATCGATAATTAGAAAAAAACATTGTAATTTATTACAAGTATCTGATTGCACAATTGGAATCGATTTCAACATTCTACATGTTTTTTTTGGTTAAGTGCATCATCCGGGTTTTTAAAGTGCACTTATTTTTTTTTATTTTTTTTTCAGTGTGAACACAATACTTGCACTATTGATACTGCAAAACAGCTTAGAGTAGTGCAGAATTGGCCCGCACTATTTGATTTGATTACGCATTTGTAATGCTTCATGTATTCATTGCCTCATGTCTTTTATTATGATTTTAAAATGTTTTTGTTTCGATTTGGTTGGCTTGTTTCATGCTATTAAACTATGGAAAAAAAAAATATCAGTGGATATTAATGATAATATTTCTGGAACCAATTTTTAATAATAACATCTACAAAGATTACATTTTAAAATGCTTAAAAGTTCAGTAGTTTATTGATCCATAAACAGTCAGAAATATACTTTTTTTATCAGTTTTGTATATATTTTGACACACTGAAAAAAATTGATGTAGGATTTACTTTGAAAGAATTTTCACCCATAATTTTGTTAGTAGCCTAGATTTCACAAAGTAACACATTGAATTAAACGCAAAATTCTGCAGTAGAAAGATTGAAATAGTATGTTCTTGTACTCCAATAATCATGTTTTATTTACTTAAAAATTTTTTTTTTTAAAGTGTACATCATGTTCATCTTCACAATTGATCTGCCTTTATAAAAGTAACTGATAATCAGACCACAGCTTTCTTTTGTTCTTTCGTTCTGTCTTTATTGTTTTCACTCTCTTTGCTGACTTCTCTCGACTTCTCCGTTCGGCGTGCGGTGTGCAGAATAAATAGTTCTGAGCCGGCTCACCGTACACTGAGGGCCCGCAGTGCTCAGGGGCCCGCAGCGCTCAGGGGTCACCTGCTCAATGAATATGAAGGTGCTTCCTATTACAACTCTGTCAAAGACAAATAACAAAGGGGGGCTAAATGAAATGCTACATTGCACCATTTTGTGGAGGACAAGAGACATTTTCAGCTTGGCTGCTCGCGTACTCGCCTCATGGCCGGCCCTGGAAAACCACTTTGTTTGACCCTAAGGAGTGAGAATTGACAAAGTAAGCCGGGAGCATTTGTTTCATCTGCTAAGTCAAAGATTGAAAATGATTTCCCAACGTGCTGTCTGAGGATCCCGTGAAGGGGGTCATCAATTATTTCCTGCAACGTGTCGGAGTGCAGTGGCTGTTTCACAGAGCGCAGAGTTTCTGCAGGGGAGATCAGTGACTCTGAGAGACGGACTTATTGAAGAAACCGAGGAAAAAAAGAGGCCAACGGAGTTCATGTATTCACAGGTGCATGCTTTCATCCAGTGCTTTCTTCCCTCCTTTGTTTCTCTTCCAAGACTGCATCTTTTTCCATCCACCTCTTTCAAGTTTGGTCATCAGTATGCCATGATAAAGCATTCAATTTGTTTATTTGATGGTTTAGTATAGTGTCAAAAAGACATTGATTTTTGACATTGTTTTTAACTTATTATAAACTAAAAATTAACTTTTGTTTTAAACACACGTCCTTTGTGTACAAATCAATAACTGGACACACTCCTTCATATTTATCTACACTCTTAGCCCCTAGTAGATCTGAATACAATTTAAGATCAAGTAGATATATACTGTATGATGTTCCACAAGCTAAAACAGAGTTTGTCAAAACTGCTTTTAGTTACAGTGCTCCAACTTCATGGAATGAGTTGCAAAATCAGCTAAAACTGCAGGTTTTTATTTCACATACTGAATTCAAGTCCTACCTAAATCAAATTTATCAACATTTTTGTGATTGTTTTAAATGTATTTTTCAGTTTTTATGTTTAATATTCCTGTGCATTCCTGTCTGTTAGTTACTTGTTGTCTGTTAAAGTGTATCCTCTATGTGCTTGGCCAGGGCTCACTTGTAAAAGAGATTGTAATCTCAATGTGATTTTTCCCTGATAAAATAAAGGTAAAATAAAAAAATAAAAAAACATTTAATGTAATATTTAAACGAAATATTTCAGATTTGTATTACATTAGAATGCAAACTAAACACATTTTCACAAGTGGTCTCAGACTTTCAGACCATTCTGTATAGTCACATTTAATACAGTATATACAAGAGACTTGTGCAATATGAACTCTCAGTTATGTTTCATTTGCAGTTAGTATTGATTGATTAGCGGTGTGATCTTGAGAGAATGTTTGAGTTCACATTAGGATCTCTGGTTTGATCACAAAATTTGGTTTTATGGCAAATTGCGGAGAAATCTTCTGAAATTTTAGATTAGCCTAAAACGACTTGGGCCTTCTCAGGAGAAACATTGAGAAGCAGAAGACTTCATCTGATTTAATCTCCTCACTGTCTAAGTGAAGCAGTCCTCATTTGTGATTGTTGGGGTCACGTTCATGTTATCTGGAAGCAAAGATTAGCGTCTGGCTGTCGAACTGTGTAAAGATGCACAGGTTTGTTCAGTTTTCGCTGAGAGGGCAGAGACTGATCCGCTAAGTGCTGGTTGTGTGTGTAAATGGCTTTTTAAATTGGAGCCCTTTTTTCTGTTTAAGAAGCGTGCACAGCTAATTTGTGGATCTCCAGGCTCCGTGGCCCGGCCTGGCAGTGATTTATGGCCTGGTCCAGACGCAAATTGACTTGTATGCAAGAAATGTAAATGGAAGTCGGACATTTGATGGAGAAGCTCGTTCCCGTGCTTTAATGTTTTAAATTAACCACAGAAACTTGTGCAGCCCGAGCTAAACACAGCCCTCCCTCTCTCCAGCCCCAAACATCAGATGAATCATAAGTTAATTTATTATACAAACAATCATATTGCTCCAGATTTGCAAGGATCAATGAGCTTGATGAAGAGGTTTCATTTTAGGAAATAAACCTGCAAAATTAGCCCTGGAATAGGGTAAATATGTAAACTGATTTATGCGAGGTGTAGAACACTGTTCCTACCTGCTCTTTTTATGATATATATATATATATATATATACACACATACATTATTACACACACATACATATTTAATCAGTATAAAATCAGCTGCATAAACTCAGACATGACCCTTCTTTAGGAAGGGATTTAAAGTAACCCGGTGTGTTTCAGGGTGAGAAGGGCAGTCAGTGGGGTTTAAACCCTCTCAAAAGCCCTTCATTCCCCCTGGACTGTCATTAAATGTTATTCCATCAATGCACAGACACTTTACAAGCTGCTCGTTTTGTAATGCTATCATGTTTGCCCTAGAGATACGCTTGAGCTTTTGTGCTGTTCTCGGCGGGTCTGTTGCCACAGATCTATATGGTCTTTTAAAATACTCGACAGGGGGTGTTTGATTACCCTGATGTATTCAGAGAGAGTGAAAAGAGACAGAAAGGCACAGAAGAGAGCATGTGCTTGAAAAGGGGCTCTTAAGTATATGTATTTTCTTCTGTAATACTTTAAATGCTTTCTCTTGTCTGCTTAATTTGCGGAGTCAACTATAATAAGTGTGCCATTGTTAGGTTGACTAACCGGGAAAGTGTAAGATCGTGAATGCGGCGCTTTTAATGCAATAAAGATGTGGAGCATGAAGCAAACCTCACTGCACAGAATACCTTCCTTGAATGAATAATTTGCACAAACCTGAATAGAATAAATGCATGTTTGTACGTCATAAAAAAAAAAGAATAAAAAAATATTTTACACAAAACTGAATTAAAATGCAATACATTTTGGTTTAACACTAAAAGTGTTTTGTTGTATGTGGTAATACTGCACAAATATGCTTTGGATATGCTTCGTATTTTTTTCATCTTCCACCCAAAAAAATTATTAACCTTAAAGTAATACAAATAAATAAAATATTTAAAAAATAATAGAATAACCTTAGTTTACATATCAGGGACTGTATCTTCTGTCAGAAAGATGGCACTTGACAATTTGATTCATAAAATGTTTTATACAAAACTGAATTAAAATGCAATACATTTTGATTTAACACTAACATAACACTTAGTAGTTATTGTTGCATGTGGTAATATTTCACAAATATGCTTTGCATATTAAACTACTAGACACATACACACAGCAGGTTATTACCATTTTTATCCACTGTAACGTGGAAAATGTGTCTTCCATACTGAAACCAGACCTTTTCTAATGCAGGGCCTCGGGCTACGAGAAAGCAGAACACACACACACACACACACACACACACACACACACACACACACACACACACACACACACACACACACACACTCACTCACTCACTCACTCACTCACTCACTCACTCACTCACTCACTCACTCACTCACTCACTCACTCACTCACTCACTCACTCACTCACTCACTCACTCACTCACTCACTCACTCACTCACTCACTCACTCACTCACTCACTCACTCACTCACTCACTCACTCACTCACTCACTCACTCACTCACTCACTCACTCACTCACTCACTCACTCACTCACTCACTCACTCACTCACTCACTCACTCACTCACTCACTCACTCACTCACTCACTCACTCACTCACTCACTCACTCACTCACTCACTCACTCACTCACTCACTCACTCACTCACTCACTCACTCACTCACTCACTCACTCACTCACTCACTCACTCACTCACTCACTCACTCACTCACTCACTCACTCACTCACTCACTCACTCACTCACTCACTCACTCACTCACTCACTCACTCACTCACTCACTCACTCACTCACTCACTCACTCACTCACTCACTCACTCACTCACTCACTCACTCACTCACTCACTCACTCACTCACTCACTCACTCACTCACTCACTCACTCACTCACTCACTCACTCACTCACTCACTCACTCACTCACTCACTCACTCACTCACTCACTCACTCACTCACTCACTCACTCACTCACTCACTCACTCACTCACTCACTCACTCACTCACTCACTCACTCACTCACTCACTCACTCACTCACTCACTCACTCACTCACTCACTCACTCACTCACTCACTCACTCACTCACTCACTCACTCACTCACTCACTCACTCACTCACTCACTCACTCACTCACTCACTCACTCACTCACTCACTCACTCACTCACTCACTCACTCACTCACTCACTCACTCACTCACTCACTCACTCACTCACTCACTCACTCACTCACTCACTCACTCACTCACTCACTCACTCACTCACTCACTCACTCACTCACTCACTCACTCACTCACTCACTCACTCACTCACTCACTCACTCACTCACTCACTCACTCACTCACTCACTCACTCACTCACTCACTCACTCACTCACTCACTCACTCACTCACTCACTCACTCACTCACTCACTCACTCTCTCTCTCTTAGCAGGAGTGTCTGCAGTGAGAGCATTTCAATATCAGATCTAGTGCTAAAGCAAACGGTCCAGATGACTCAGTTTGAAGAAACGCCGGCTGACAGATTCCTCATGAAATAAGCGGAACAGAAGCAGCTGGAGGCTTCAAGTCTACAGGGACGTTTCCCCTCCGTTCTACTCATTCAAATATAACAAGCACAACAATCCCTGCAACTCTCCTGGGCAAATTCATATTCAACAAACAAGCATTTGATTTTATTGTATTATTCAGGTTTATGCAAATTCTCCATTGGAAATGGAAAGTTAAGTCATGTGCATTGCATTGTGGGAAACAGTGTTTTGCTGTACTTTTTACTGCACAAAAATCGTCTTAGTCACAGTTTTACACTTTTCAATGAATTATAGTTAACTTTGCATATTAAGCTAAGATGTGAAAAGCTCTTTTAACATGAAAATTTCACACTTTGGCAAATTCTGATAAATCACTTACAGATCCAGCTCCTTCCTTCCTTCCTTCCTTCCTTCCTTCCTTCCTTCCTTCCTTCCTTCCTTCCTTCCTTCCTTCCTTCCTTCCTTCCTTCCCCCTCCCTTCCTTCCCTCCTTCCCTTCCTTCCCTCCTTCCTTCCTCTCTTCCTTCCTTCCTCCCTCCCTTCCTCCCTCCCTCCCTCCCTTCCTCCCTCCCTCCCTCCCTCCCTCCCTCCCTCCCTTCCTTCCTTCCTTCCTTCCTTCCTTCCTTCCTTCCTTCCTTCCTTCCTTCCTTCCTTCCTTCCTTCCTTCCTTCCCTCCTTCCTTCCCTCCTTCCTTCCTTCCCTCCTTCCTTCTTTCCCCCTCCCTTCCTTCCCTCCCTCCTTCCTTCCTTCCTTCCCTCCTTCCTTCCTCTCTTCCTTCCTTCCTCCCTCCCTTCCTTCCTTCCTTCCTTCCTTCCTAACTTCCTTCCTTCCTTCCTTCCTTCCTTCCTTCCTTCCTTCCTCCCTTCCTTCCTTCCTCCCTTCCTTCCTTCCTTCCTTCCTTCCTTCCTTCCTTCCTTCTTTCCTTCCTTCCTTCCTTCCTTCCTTCCTTCCTCTCTTTCTGACTGAAAAAGTTATTAAGTGATACATTTATTTTAATTATTAAGTGATACATTTATTTAACGTTATTAAGTGATACACGGTATTAAGTGATACATTTTTATTTTATGTTACAAAATAATAGATTCTTTGGGTAATTTATTATTTTTTTTTACATTTATATGCTCTTTATTGTTTTGGTTGTTTGCAATTTCGAATGAAAAAAAATTCACAAAATTCTAATAACCATTTAAAAAATCATCTAAAAACGTATTCTAATTACTTTAGTTTACATATCAGGTACAGGATTAACTTTTTAAAAGATGGCATTTAGAATGAAATAAAATAACATTTAATATTTTTTAAATCATCATTTCATAAAAGCAAACTGGCACTGCTGTATTTGAAATATATTCACTCTGCTCTGCATTGTGCCTGATGGCCTTTAACTGTGACTAAATGTTGACGATATCTCACCTGATCCAGCTATCAGTACGTTCCTCTGATTCTGTTGTTTACATCACGGTAATCGTAGCTAAGGCGCTGATCTGTAAAACCATTTCTAGTAAACACACCCCGTGAATGCACCAAAACTAACTTTTCCATTTGAACCCCAATAACCGCACGGCTCCTGCTGCGACTCGTTCGCACTTTAATGTCCTCTTATTTGAGAGAAACTTTTCTGTCTGTCAACAGAAATAAAGCTATAGGGATCTTCACCGCCTTTTGCACAGGCCCATTGAGATAACCATTAACCAACACGCACTCTCGCTGTTTCGGGATAGCAGTAATAATAATAATCCAGAAATAAGTCGTGGAGTTTGGGCTAGTTAATCGTGTGGTTCCTGGAGGGGGCCACATTAACAGTAAGTGAGTGTAAGTGACAGAGATTGGCCTAAGTACAATCTCAGCATGAGTCCGGTTTTTGGCTCTAATTCACATCTGAATGAAATCACCCCCGCTAAGATCTCATCAGCGTTATTACCCCCGCGTTTACCCTGCGTTTATACTGTTGTCCGCTAGCTTCCTGTGGGGTTGTAGATGTTTTAACTCGACATTATCTCGCATGCGTTCCGTTGAAGACGCGCCTTAATGTCGATGATGTGATTTTGGGCGGGGGGTGCATGAGATGCTTTTAGTTTTGAAGAAGGAAGATCAAAAGATTAGCGATATGACTGTTTGTTAAAGTGTAGCTTGCCATCATTTTTGGAAATATGATTACTGCAATGCAGTTCAAATTGAGGGTGTATTAGAGGGAGTCCCGGACCCCCAAAGAGTCAAGGGACCCCATGAATGTGCATCCAATCATCGCTCTGACATAACAGGATCGTTTTAGTTTGTCAATTTTTTTTGTCAGTGATTTAAAGTCAAGCAGTGAAGGGTTTACACAATGAACACTGTACAAACATTTCAAATAAGTTAAAGTTAAAAGTTAAAACAGTAAATCAGTGAAGAAGTTAAAAACTTTTCGAAAAAATTGTCTTTAAAAGTTTAAGGCTGGGTCCGAAATTGCGTTCTCTTGAGTCGGTACTTATATTATTTTGAATAAGTAATTACTTCACGACTGCAAAAAAAGTATGTTCTATGTAGTATGAATGTAATCAGGACGCACTACATTCGCCATGTTGTCATTATCATGTGACCTACCAGCATCAGTTCCGTCACTTCACTGCCGTTCATAAAGGCCCCGATATACTTCAAACAAAACTTATGTGACGTCATTTCGAACAAAATCAGGCCAAAACGAACTTCGTTTTGGGAGTTCGAAACAACTCTCCGGAAAGGTTTGCTTTGGCTTGTAAACACCTTTGTTCTACCATTGGTCCGTGGTGATTTCGTATAGGTAGATGTGCACAGAGGATCCGCCTTCTTTCACGTGAAAATCTTTTCTCCTCTAGAATCAGACATCAGTGAAAACATGAACACACTGGAAAGCTGCTTTATAGTAGAAAATGAAGTTGTACTTCTGATGAAACAAGACACTGACACTGTTTTTCATGTTTAATACGGTAAAGCTGCTTGATTTTAAGCAATCTATCATATAAACTGCTCTCTCTCTCTCTCTCTCTCTCTCTCTCTCTCTCTCTATATATATATATATATATATATACATGATCAGATGCTTTTCTTATGCTTTATTAAAAAAGTGCTTGCTGTTTTCTCAGTTTTGTTTTGTGTTTATTTTGTTACCAAGAGGAATGAGCGCAGCACATATATACATATTCATCTAACCGTCGCTCTCAGCAGTGTGGCCGGTGTCAGATGTTCGAGAACAGTATATCACTGCTCACGGATTTCGAAGTTCGTTTTACCCCAAAACGAAGAACGCAAAATATCTTCACCGTGAGTATATCAGGGCCTCAGATCCTCTCCCGTGGCCTCATGGGACAGTGAAGTGTCCATCATATGCACACTTCAAAATCTCACCAGAAGTAGTAGATCATCCGGGTACTTTTTGCCTACACTTTATGAGTATTGCAAATTCTGACTTCTTCTTTTGTCACATACTGTTTTTCGCCTACTATACAGTTCTGAAGTGTGAGATTTCGGATGAAGCCCAAGTGATCTTTAGTCCCTTCAAGGCAAGTCATTTCACTCGGTGGCCATCTTTGAAACGCCTCTCGGTCAGCTATATCAGTCAAGCAAGTACAGCTCTTATCTTATTGAATGGGGAAACATCAAATTCTCCAAAGCTGTTCGCCAAGCTTACAATTAAATTTAATATTTGAAATCACCAATGAAATCTCACAACTCTCTCACAAAAGTTGTTTCTCAAATCATGACAAAAAAATTCGTTTTTCAGGCAGTTTTTAGCCAATGTGCATGTATCAGAACACTGACTGTTTCTATATCAAACGGAGCTTCTAAAGGAAGCTGCAGTGATGCAATGACTTTACCAATTGGCTATTGGCTCTTTTAATTTAGAAGGCGGAGCTTATTCCACAATATTGCGAGTTGCACTTTCTCTCATTCATAAGTAAAATGAGTGCACCATCTTTGCATATGTGAAGTGTTGAGTTTAACTGCAAAAAAATGGAACAAAATGTTCAATGAACAAACATTTGTGGCCCAATTTGCCAGCAATTTTGATGGTGCACAAACACACAATAACAGAACTGAGAAAGTTGTTGAGCAGACTTACTGATGTTTTAATTTTTATGACTGAAACATACACATACATCAGATTTTTTTGTGCATTTCTCAATTTCTGGTCATCTTGCTGTCGGTCGAGCCGATGTTGCTGCGTCAGGACGCTCTTCAACTTTTTATTGAGTGTTTTCTTTTTGTCATATTGCTGTTGATGACATTTTAGAAAAGCAATACGGTTGATGGCTTCTTGCTTTATTTTAACACTTTAAGAATCCATTTTCTGTACAGTACATTAATTTCACTTCTAAAAGGAGAATAATATATGATTTTTGGTATCTCAGAGAGGATCGAGAGTGTGTTTGACTGCAGGCCATCACAGAAACTCGTCTGTCCGCACCACGTTCATTTAATTCATTCTTGGGTAAAGATGCCTCTCACGGATTGCTGCTCTCGCTCAGATAAATTGATCTGTCGGGTCACCTACGGCGCTGACTCCTCGACGGCGGGGCAAACAGGGAGGCCCAGAGCAAAGCTATCTTAGAGCAATATCAATAAAACCCTACAGTATACACCCACTGAGCTGTGTACACAGACACAACACTGCGCTCCAGCCCTCCGCTCAAATCAAATTGTGCAAAATCATTGGGCCATGACCGACAAAATGGGGTGTAAATGTTAAATACAGTCCGATATTAGGCACAAGCGCATTAGAGGAGCATTTCAGCCAACAAACATGAGTCGGCAGAATTTCGTTTAGCTCCTAAAGCCTTGTGTAGTAAAAATCTCCAAGAACAGCCGCAATGCTGATACAAAGCACTCTCCACTAAAATGAGTATTGCTGGAATATAGTTGGATCAAAAAATCATTTAATTAAACTTATTTGAGGGCTTTTTTTTTTTTTCTGAGCAAATATTATATGGCATATCATGTAAATAATTCTGTTAATTCACTTAAAGTAAAAGACTTTGTGGGCTTTAGCAGTGTCTTAATGACAGTTATGGCCTTAAGAAGAACATCAAGGGACTTCTCGTCTGATTTGCTGCAGCTCAGCAGTACTTGTCCCCTTAATGAATTTTTAATATCCTTAATGACAGCAAAAGAATGATGTAATTAAGAAGGCCAAGTTTGGAAAAATGCTGACCGGCACTCTTTTTGGAGAACATCTTAATAGCACTTCCCATAAATTAACATATTATCTTAATGAACAGATTGCCTTCAAGGGAACTGTGTTCTTGATCAGGTTGATGCGAGTCTTGAGATAAATTAATTAAGCAGAATAAAAATCGGATTAAACATGCACATTTGCACACATAAAGTGTGGCATTTTTATAATATTTCTTCTTTATTTTTTTTGTCATTAACAACAACAGGAATGCATATATATTTATGAACCATTTGATGTATATAGAATATTGAATTCATACGTGGATTTATCAATTGATGCTAGTTAAATATGCCATCAAATTTATAGAGTGCAACAGTGCCTGCACACTTTTAAGCAGCGCTGGTTCCGGAAATATTTTTTCCATTAATTTTTTCCCATCGGGGAATCTTTGTTAAAGAGTTATATAGCATGAACCGAGCCAATCAGCTACGAGGTGAATGACAACACTACAAAATTTGATCTGAAGTAAAAAAAATTTTTTTTGCAAAATATGCATAAAGTATACACACATTTTGATAGCATAGAAAGATCGAGTCAATAATGTCATTCGCAGTGCTTCATGGGAGTGGGCGGAGCTAAAGAGCTGTGTTGCTTTTTTCAGCTCTCTGATTGGTGTAATTTTCTGTACAGCATCATGGGTAATGTAGTTTTTCTCCAGGAATTCCACTGTCAAAGTCCGGAACTGTCGAACCGGAAGTTGCAAATGACTTTTCTCCAGTGTTGTGACGTATTTCCTAGTGAAAGGGAATATTGAACAGAGGGCAGGGTTTTACTCTAGCTCCTCCTCTCCATCTCTGCTCACAGCAGACTGACGGTTTGAGGGGAGTGGTTAAGCGTTTTCAACCCAAGCCGTCAAACTGACGTCATCAGAGAAGGAACGCCATTCCAGACCGGAAGTAACTTTTCAGATTTTGATTAAAGATTACCACGGCAAACTATTTTTTTTTTCTGTGTATTAAAGGTATAGCGGAGGATTTTTTACTTCCGGGTGGATCACCTATACTATTGGTCCTCCTAATTGTCAATCATTCTGGTGAATCAATCAAACTTATTCAAAAAGTGGAGAGGGCGGGTCTTATCTAAAATTCGGAAAGATCCTCCACTATACCTTTAACTTGCACGGATTAATTGTTCACCACAAGACTAGTAATAAGCGCTAACAAAGTAAATGGGGTCAATTTTGATTTCATGTCGACTTTAAATACAGTTATTTTGAATAATGAGCTTCAACAACCAATGAGCTTCACATACCACCAATAAACAACCCTGTAGTCACAGTTTTTCTCTCTTTACAAGGTTTATACATTATCGTTCAAAATCAATTTCAGTTT
This sequence comes from Leuciscus leuciscus, assembly GCF_965113295.1. NCBI lineage: Eukaryota > Metazoa > Chordata > Actinopteri > Cypriniformes > Leuciscidae > Leuciscus > Leuciscus leuciscus. The sequence continues at coordinate 6,281 of NW_028118234.1, read as the reverse complement.
TTACTTCCGGACCCCGACTGTTGCACTATAAAGCATTTATCTCATTTGACATCATAACGGTTCTGTTCAGCGTAATTGCTAAAAACTAAAGTAGTCAAAAGCCTTTGGTTTGTCTCAGCCATGGACCATGATTTGCATTAAGCCACAGAACTTGATTTCTTCTGGGTCTTTAGCCTATATTTGTAGAAAGAGCAGATAAGATCATTGCAGAGTAAGAGAGTAGATATCCTTTAGCTAACTGTTTTATCTTACTCAGCGAAGGAGGGGCTCTTGTGTTATTGATTAAAAACAGAAGGAAGAAGAATCCCACAGGCACTAAAAGGAACAGGCAATGATTAATGTCCCTCTCGGAAAAAAGAAATTATATGGAATAAATTAAACTACTGCGGCAGCAAATTGAAAAATAAGGACGCAAATGAGGTTTGAATACTTAATATCTTTTGAAGAGAAATAGTCAATGAAGCACAAAAACGATGAGGGATTGGCAAAGAAATGTGATATTAGCACTAATGACCCAGGCAAGGTTTGCTGTACTGTCAGAATTCACCTGTCATGTGTGATTTTACACCGCAGCACTGAAACAGTGAGGAGTGTATCAAGGATGTGTGTAAAGCGTGGAGAGAGCTGTCCGCTCGATCATCTCGATGCTCGCTGAGACTCCTAGAACTAAACAAACCGCTTATTTTGTCTGAGTTTTTCCAGACTTTTCAATGCTTGTCAATGGAGACAGATTGATGAATGTAGTTCCATCGTCTACCAGCAGGGGCAGCCTGGGTGTCTATGCAGAACACAGTAACATGCAGGTTATATTTCAAAATATTTTTTATTTTTTATTTTTATATATTTAAACGGCTCTTAACTACTGTCATATGTTTAGAACCATGTTTTATTTCATTAATCGTGAGTAATAATTAATAATTAATTATCATTTACATCATTAATGTTATATATTATAGGTTTTTTTTCGGTGTAAATTTAATTTTTATATTTTATATTTATATTTTATTATTATGTTTTAGTAATTCTATTGTGTTTTGTCAAGTCAAGTCAAGTCAAGTTTATTTGTATAGCGCTTTTCACAATACAGATTGTATCAAAGCAGCTTCACAGTATTAAATTAAAATAATACAACAAAGTTTGTTTCAAGAGGAATTTATTGATTGATAAAATTAAATTAAATATCCCCAAAATATCCCCAACTGAGCAAGCCAAAGGCAACAGTCATTTTGTCATTTATATTATTATTATTTTTTAAATATGTCTGTATAGTTTCATTCATTTTTATTTATTAGTTTTAGTTAAGATATTATAACCCTGTTTAGAACATATTTGAATATTTATAAAACATTATAACAGATGGATCCATGTCACTCATCTATCATTACAACCTTTAAGAGTTCCTCAAGTAGAGCACAAAAGATGTTCAAACCGGCTTATAACAAATGATTTCCAATGCAAATGATTTATACAAGCCCACTATAACTTATAGCGAATGATTCATATTTCATTGATGGTTATTCTTCTTTGTCTGTCCTTAAAAAGGTCAGACTGTTGAAACGGGCCTTCGATACATCACACACTGTCATCAGACATCATCAGCTCCTGTTGCAACATCAATTAGGTGCCGGTGATGACACAGCTATCCCACAATGCACTTGTGACGTCCGTTGCACGAATTGCGCTTCTCTAGTCAGGCATACTGTTCTAAAGGAAGTGTTTAAAACCTTAGGTGTGTGTGTGTGTGTGTGTGTGTGTGTGTGTGTGTGTGTGTGTGTGTGTGTGTGTGTGTGTGTGTGTGTGTGTGTGTGTGTGTGTGTGTGTGTTCGGAAGCTGCTGTAGCCACACCCCATTACCTGAGACGGATGTTTGGTGGGGAGGGACATTAAAACACTGATCGGCCACATGGAACCTTTAATTAGCCTCATTCTGCAGAACACACTGATGCCTGCACAGATGCTCCAAACTCACCACAGCACAACCGTTCTGCTACACACACACACACACTCACACACACACACACACACACACACACACACACACACACACACACACACACACACACACACACACACACACACACACACACACACACACACACACACACACTCTCTCTCTCTCTCTCTCTCTCTCTCTCTCTCTCTCTCTCTCTCTCTCTCTCTCTCTCTCACACACACACACACACTCTCACACACACACACACACACACACACACACACACACACACACACACACACACACACACACACTCTCTCTCTCTCTCTCTCTCTCTCTCTCTCTCTCTCTCTCTCTCTCTCTAACACACACACACACACACACACACACACACACACACACACACACACACACACACACACACACACACACACACACACACACTCTCTCACACACACACACACACACACACACACACACACACACACACACACACACACACACACACACACACACACACACACACACACACACTCACACACACACACACACACACACACACACACACACACACACACACACACACACACTCACACTCACACTCTCACACACACAAACAAACTTTCTGCATTTTTACATTTTCATAAACATCACTTAGTATGATTAATAAGCTGTTTTCCTCATGGGGAACAAATAATGTCTGTACAAGGTCAAGGTTTATTGGATATTGCCATCATTTGGTGGGAACTTAGGTTCTGTCAGAACCACTATCATCAAATACGATTGACAATTAGCATACAGTTAGGATTGGCGGTTCCGTTCTGGGCGAGAACTCCCTGTGCATCCATGCAGTCTAGCATGGATAAGAGCAATAACCCTCCTTAGGGTAAACAGAACTGAACCAACATGAATGCAGGGAGATATCATTAATTCAAGATTTTAAAGTACAACATAATTCGAGAATTCATTCTGATTTGAGGGGAATCAGAATGCCAAATCCTGACTGGGCGAGAGGAGGAGCTGGGGAGGGAGGAGGGTAATTAGCTCCTGAGAAACGCGATAGCTGCTGATAATACTGAAGGAGCTTATATATGTATACGGTGATAGGCGTCGTATTCCTATATGTAGATGAGGATCAGCTGAGAGTCACTGATGCGAGCTTGACTAACGTGACCTGCCAGAACTAACGCTACACTTGATGTTTACCTGAGACCCCCCCCCCCCCCCCCACACACACACACACACACACACACACACACACACACACAGCAGCATCTCAGTGCTTTGAAAGAATACATTCTTCATGTTTGTCTTTGTAGAGAGACATTCAATTGTTTTGTTGTTTTGCTACTATGGAAGTTAATGGCTGTTTGATTATCAACATTCTTCAAAATATCTTTTGTGTTCAACAGAATAAAGAAATTCATACAGGTTTGGAACAACATGAGAGTGAGAAAAAGATTTAAATTATTCTCTGAGCTCTTTTATCCGTGACTCGAGCTTCAGGCGACTCGTACACAAGCACTTTGTATCGCGCAAGTTTACTACATCAGAAAAGCCAGACATATATACATGTGTGTGTGTATATATATAGAGAGAGACAGAGAGAGACAGAGAGAGAGAGAGAGAGAGAGAGAGAGAGAGAGAGAGCTGGTCATGTGATGCAAACTTCAGAATTAACACAGTCACTTTGCAGTGAGAAAGATCAACACGGTAAGAATCAAACGTGGACAGTATCGCTCATTTTTATATTATTGCTATTTTCCTACATTTTAATATGGGGCGCCGTTTGTAAAGCGGCTCACGCTGTGACTGCACACATCATCTCAAATATGATCCCAGAAGAGAGATATAAATCCTTGAGATGAGTTAGACAAACATCTTTTAAGAGCAGACACAGTCACGTATCCAGGCCGGTGACGTTAAAGAAGCTTACATATAACAAAGTTTTGATTTAACTAAACTACAGTTCTAAAATATGGGGCGCCGTTTGTAAAGCGTCTCACGCTGAAAATAACAGCAACATTTTGTCACATTTAGCTTCAAACAATGTTTAAAAAACTGGTATGAATTTTGACGGTCACTTTTTAGCACATTTACAACAATATTTGTCAACTTAGAGATATTTTAAATAGATAAATCTAAATATTAAATGTTAAATCTAAATCTAAATGTTAACTCTAAATATTAAATCTAAATCTAAATGTTAAATCTAAATGTTAAATCTAAATCTAAATGTTAAATCTAAATGTTAAATCTAAATCTAAATGTTAAATCTAAATGTTAAATCTAAATCTAAATGTTAAATCTAAATATTCAATCTAAATCTAATTCTAAATGTTAAATCTAAATGTTAAATCTAAATCTAAATGTTAAATCTAAATATTAAATCTAAATCTAAATGTTGAATCTAAATGTTTCGGGTGAAACTAAATATTTAACTAATATGCAAATTTAGATTTGATAAATGATAAACATTTAGATTCAACATTTAGATTTAGATTTAACATTTAGATTCAACATTTAGATTTAGATTTAATATTTAGATTTAGATTTAGATTTAACATTTAGATTTAGATTTAGATTTAACATTTAGATTTAACATTCAACAGTTAGAAGTAACATTTAATATTTAGAGTTAACATTTAGATTTAAATTTAGATTTAACATTTAGATTTAGATTTAACATTTAGATTTAGATTTAGATTTAGATTTAAATTTAGATTTAACATTTAGATTTAGATTTAGAGTTAACATTTAGATTTAGATTTAACATTTAGATTTAAATTTAGATTTAACATTTAGATTTAGATTTAACATTTAGATTTAGAGTTAACATTTAACATTTAGATTTAGATTTAGAGTTAACATTTAGATTTAAATTTAGATTTAACATTTAGATTTAGATTTAACATTTAGATTTAGATTTAACATTTAGATTTAGATTTAACATTTGGATTTAACATTTAACATGTAGGTGTAACATTTAATATTTAGATTTATCTATTTAAAATATCTCTAAGTTGACAAATATTGTTGTAAATGTGCTAAAAAGTGACCGTCAAAAATTCATACCAGTTTTTTAAACATTGTTTGAGGCTAAATGTGACAAAATGTTGCTGTTATTTTCAGCGTGAGCCGCTTTACAAACGGCGCCCCATATTTTAGAACTGTAGTTTAGTTAAATCAAAACTTTGTTATATGTAAGCTTCTTTAACGCCACCGGCCTGGATACATGACTCTGTCTGCTCTTAAAAGATGTTTGTCTAACTCATCTCAAGGATTTATATCTCTCTTCTGGGATCATATTTGAGATGATGTGTGCAGTCACTTCATATACATCTGTTATGAGTTTTGCTTTGTGGTGTAAAAAAACTCATTATTCCATCAAGTAGTTTAAAGCAGTGTAATGGGGTTTTATAACAGAGAATCTAAACAACACAATCACTGTTAGCAAGACATTATGTGTCAATATACAGCGTATTTACAGACACGCACACTTGCAGGGCTTGTGGATCATAGACATTTTAATGGATTCTGGCATCAGCCTCCTTGTGTTCTCTCAAATCTTATTAAACTGTGTTTAGTATCATAAAAGCTATGAACCACAGAGGCAAAACAAACATGTAACATTTTTCTTGTAATACTGGCTTGTTACGAGATGCTTTTAATACCCATGAAATCCTTCCAAATGACTATAAATTTGACTTGTTCCGACTTTTGATTGGTATTTCATTAGCATGAACTTCCTTCTGAGTGACAAATTCAGATTAATTACTCACTTCTGGGATTTTATCTGTTGATGGACAATCTTTATTTAATAGTATACAAGCAGCTTTCTTTCCGGGATGAGGTCCGTAAACTCCCACAATACGAGTGAAGCAGAAGCTGTCGGTGTTCTGTGTTTTACCAGCCAGATGACTCTCAGTAAAGAATTAAAAACAAGAATTAAAAATAAGAAAATGAAAGCATGCCTTATTCTAGAAGGGAAATAGATGTAGTGTGTTGTTATGAGTGATAGAGCTTATTGACCAGGCAATTATTTCTTAAAATTGTATTTGCTGTTTTAAAGGATTTAGTTTTCTGTATGTTTTGAAGTTTGAATTCAAATGTTCATTAAATTGAAATGATAGAGGGCTGGTTTGGTGGGGATGAGGAATAATGATTATTTTTATTTGATTATCACAGTAAATTCTTCACAAATTTGTATCACTCCATAGTCTCATTATGCATTTATTTCATAGTCTCATTATGCATTTATTTATAATAAAGTATTTGATTTAATTTCAAGATCTGTACTGGCCTCTGCTTCAGCTTATTGTGATGACAACATCATAGTAACTCTCTCT
>NW_028118235.1:0-42569 GCF_965113295.1 Leuciscus leuciscus | reverse complement strand
ACGGTTAGGTTAGGTTAGGGTTAAAATGGCATATAGGTAGGGAGGTAAAAACGACTTTCACCCTCATTAGTAACCACCCTCATTTGCATAAAGGGCATCTGATTGGCCGAATCTTAACTGTCCATATATCTGCAACGGTGTGTTTTATCTGTACGAAACTTGGTTTATATAGTAATTGATGTATGGCTAGTCGACTGGTGGTGGTTTGGTGCGCCTCTAGCGCCACCAGGTGTGTAGACACGGTACTGCACTTTATTTTTTAGATTTGTTTTTTTTTAACAGGGGTCTATTTTATAAATTGCTGTTGTATCTAGGGTTATTTTATATAGGGGTGGTCTATCCTGGTATATTTTGGGTAGGGTCTGTGTAGGTCCCGCCAGTGGTCAGTGTTTTTTGGTTTTGTTTTCTGTTTTTTTGTGCAGGTGGTGGGTAGGTTTAGCTGGTTAGGTGAGGTAGCGTGCCAGGCCTTTGGCCTTTGACCCTGCATCCATGCAGACGCCCTGACGCAAACTGAACTTGAGTTTTCCCCCAGCTGTTCACCTGTCAATGCAAAATGGTTGCATTTGCCGTGCATATCAGCACGAGTGCTGAAACAGCACCAATGCTGACAGGTAAGTGTCTATTTCTATAGATAGATTGATGGATGGAGTGATGGATGGATGGATGGATGGATGGATGGATGGATGGATGGATGGATGGATGGATGGATGGATAGATAGGTACATGAGTTGAAACAACTTTTTGTTAAAAAAAATGTTTTTGTTAAAAAAAATGTTTTTGTTTGAAAAAGTGAATGTTTTTTAGGCCTGTGTTACATTGATGGATGGAGTGATGGAGTGATGGATGGATGGATGGATGGATGGATAGATAGATGAATAGATGAATATATAGATACATGAGTTTAAACCACTTTTTGTTAAAAAAAATATGTTTTTGTTTGAAAAAGTGAATGTTTTTAGGCCTGTGTTATACATGGATGGATGGAGTGATGGATGGATGGATGGATGGATGGATAGATAGATAAATAGATAGATAGATGAATAGATGAATATATAGATACATGAGTTTAAACAACTTTTTGTTAAAAAAAAAAAAGTTTTTGTTTGAAAAAGTGAATGTTTTTAGGCCTGTGTTATACATGGATGGATGGAGTGATGGAGTGATGGAGTGATGGATGGATGGATGGATAGATAGATGGATAGATGGATAGATGGATAGATGGATAGATGAGTTTGATCGACTGTTTGTTCATATTTTTTTATTGTTTTGTGTTAAATATTGAAAGTAGTCTTTGGACTAATGGTTAGTTTGGGTTTAGGGTTAGTTTGAGGCTATGGTTAGGTTAGGGTTAAAATGGCATATAGGTAGGGAGGTAAAAACGACTTTCACCCTCATTAGTAACCACCCTCATTTGCATAAAGGGCATCTGATTGGCCGAATCTTAACTGTCCATATATCTGCAACGGTGTGTTTTATCTGTACGAAACTTGGTTTATATAGTAATTGATGTATGGCTAGTCGACTGGTGGTGGTTTGGTGCGCCTCTAGCGCCACCAGGTGTGTAGACACGGTACTGCACTTTATTTTTTAGATTTGTTTTTTTTTAACAGGGGTCTATTTTATAAATTGCTGTTGTATCTAGGGTTATTTTATATAGGGGTGGTCTATCCTGGTATATTTTGGGTAGGGTCTGTGTAGGTCCCGCCAGTGGTCAGTGTTTTTTGGTTTTGTTTTCTGTTTTTTTGTGCAGGTGGTGGGTAGGTTTAGCTGGTTAGGTGACGGTAGCGTGCCAGGCCTTTGGCCTTTGACCCTGCATCCATGCAGACGCCCTGACGCAAACTGAACTTGAGTTTTCCCCCAGCTGTTCACCTGTCAATGCAAAATGGTTGCATTTGCCGTGCATATCAGCACGAGTGCTGAAACAGCACCAATGCTGACAGGTAAGTGTCTATTTCTATAGATAGATTGATGGATGGAGTGATGGATGGATGGATGGATGGATGGATGGATGGATGGATGGATGGATGGATGGATGGATGGATGGATGGATGGATGGATAGATAGGTACATGAGTTGAAACAACTTTTTGTTAAAAAAAATGTTTTTGTTAAAAAAAATGTTTTTGTTTGAAAAAGTGAATGTTTTTTAGGCCTGTGTTACATTGATGGATGGAGTGATGGAGTGATGGATGGATGGATGGATGGATGGATAGATAGATGAATAGATGAATATATAGATACATGAGTTTAAACCACTTTTTGTTAAAAAAAATATGTTTTTGTTTGAAAAAGTGAATGTTTTTAGGCCTGTGTTATACATGGATGGATGGAGTGATGGATGGATGGATGGATGGATGGATAGATAGATAAATAGATAGATAGATGAATAGATGAATATATAGATACATGAGTTTAAACAACTTTTTGTTAAAAAAAAAAAAGTTTTTGTTTGAAAAAGTGAATGTTTTTAGGCCTGTGTTATACATGGATGGATGGAGTGATGGAGTGATGGAGTGATGGATGGATGGATGGATAGATAGATGGATAGATGGATAGATGGATAGATGGATAGATGAGTTTGATCGACTGTTTGTTCATATTTTTTTATTGTTTTGTGTTAAATATTGAAAGTAGTCTTTGGACTAATGGTTAGTTTGGGTTTAGGGTTAGTTTGAGGCTATGGTTAGGTTAGGGTTAAAATGGCATATAGGTAGGGAGGTAAAAACGACTTTCACCCTCATTAGTAACCACCCTCATTTGCATAAAGGGCATCTGATTGGCCGAATCTTAACTGTCCATATATCTGCAACGGTGTGTTTTATCTGTACGAAACTTGGTTTATATAGTAATTGATGTATGGCTAGTCGACTGGTGGTGGTTTGGTGCGCCTCTAGCGCCACCAGGTGTGTAGACACGGTACTGCACTTTATTTTTTAGATTTGTTTTTTTTTAACAGGGGTCTATTTTATAAATTGCTGTTGTATCTAGGGTTATTTTATATAGGGGTGGTCTATCCTGGTATATTTTGGGTAGGGTCTGTGTAGGTCCCGCCAGTGGTCAGTGTTTTTTGGTTTTGTTTTCTGTTTTTTTGTGCAGGTGGTGGGTAGGTTTAGCTGGTTAGGTGAGGTAGCGTGCCAGGCCTTTGGCCTTTGACCCTGCATCCATGCAGACGCCCTGACGCAAACTGAACTTGAGTTTTCCCCCAGCTGTTCACCTGTCAATGCAAAATGGTTGCATTTGCCGTGCATATCAGCACGAGTGCTGAAACAGCACCAATGCTGACAGGTAAGTGTCTATTTCTATAGATAGATTGATGGATGGAGTGATGGATGGATGGATGGATGGATGGATGGATGGATGGATGGATGGATGGATGGATGGATGGATAGATAGGTACATGAGTTGAAACAACTTTTTGTTAAAAAAAATGTTTTTGTTAAAAAAAATGTTTTTGTTTGAAAAAGTGAATGTTTTTTAGGCCTGTGTTACATTGATGGATGGAGTGATGGAGTGATGGATGGATGGATGGATGGATGGATAGATAGATGAATAGATGAATATATAGATACATGAGTTTAAACCACTTTTTGTTAAAAAAAATATGTTTTTGTTTGAAAAAGTGAATGTTTTTAGGCCTGTGTTATACATGGATGGATGGAGTGATGGATGGATGGATGGATGGATGGATAGATAGATAAATAGATAGATAGATGAATAGATGAATATATAGATACATGAGTTTAAACAACTTTTTGTTAAAAAAAAAAAAGTTTTTGTTTGAAAAAGTGAATGTTTTTAGGCCTGTGTTATACATGGATGGATGGAGTGATGGAGTGATGGAGTGATGGATGGATGGATGGATAGATAGATGGATAGATGGATAGATGGATAGATGGATAGATGAGTTTGATCGACTGTTTGTTCATATTTTTTTATTGTTTTGTGTTAAATATTGAAAGTAGTCTTTGGACTAATGGTTAGTTTGGGTTTAGGGTTAGTTTGAGGCTATGGTTAGGTTAGGGTTAAAATGGCATATAGGTAGGGAGGTAAAAACGACTTTCACCCTCATTAGTAACCACCCTCATTTGCATAAAGGGCATCTGATTGGCCGAATCTTAACTGTCCATATATCTGCAACGGTGTGTTTTATCTGTACGAAACTTGGTTTATATAGTAATTGATGTATGGCTAGTCGACTGGTGGTGGTTTGGTGCGCCTCTAGCGCCACCAGGTGTGTAGACACGGTACTGCACTTTATTTTTTAGATTTGTTTTTTTTTAACAGGGGTCTATTTTATAAATTGCTGTTGTATCTAGGGTTATTTTATATAGGGGTGGTCTATCCTGGTATATTTTGGGTAGGGTCTGTGTAGGTCCCGCCAGTGGTCAGTGTTTTTTGGTTTTGTTTTCTGTTTTTTTGTGCAGGTGGTGGGTAGGTTTAGCTGGTTAGGTGAGGTAGCGTGCCAGGCCTTTGGCCTTTGACCCTGCATCCATGCAGACGCCCTGACGCAAACTGAACTTGAGTTTTCCCCCAGCTGTTCACCTGTCAATGCAAAATGGTTGCATTTGCCGTGCATATCAGCACGAGTGCTGAAACAGCACCAATGCTGACAGGTAAGTGTCTATTTCTATAGATAGATTGATGGATGGAGTGATGGATGGATGGATGGATGGATGGATGGATGGATGGATGGATGGATGGATGGATGGATGGATGGATGGATGGATGGATAGATAGGTACATGAGTTGAAACAACTTTTTGTTAAAAAAAATGTTTTTGTTAAAAAAAATGTTTTTGTTTGAAAAAGTGAATGTTTTTTAGGCCTGTGTTACATTGATGGATGGAGTGATGGAGTGATGGATGGATGGATGGATGGATGGATAGATAGATGAATAGATGAATATATAGATACATGAGTTTAAACCACTTTTTGTTAAAAAAAATATGTTTTTGTTTGAAAAAGTGAATGTTTTTAGGCCTGTGTTATACATGGATGGATGGAGTGATGGATGGATGGATGGATGGATGGATAGATAGATAAATAGATAGATAGATGAATAGATGAATATATAGATACATGAGTTTAAACAACTTTTTGTTAAAAAAAAAAAAGTTTTTGTTTGAAAAAGTGAATGTTTTTAGGCCTGTGTTATACATGGATGGATGGAGTGATGGAGTGATGGAGTGATGGATGGATGGATGGATAGATAGATGGATAGATGGATAGATGGATAGATGGATAGATGAGTTTGATCGACTGTTTGTTCATATTTTTTTATTGTTTTGTGTTAAATATTGAAAGTAGTCTTTGGACTAATGGTTAGTTTGGGTTTAGGGTTAGTTTGAGGCTATGGTTAGGTTAGGGTTAAAATGGCATATAGGTAGGGAGGTAAAAACGACTTTCACCCTCATTAGTAACCACCCTCATTTGCATAAAGGGCATCTGATTGGCCGAATCTTAACTGTCCATATATCTGCAACGGTGTGTTTTATCTGTACGAAACTTGGTTTATATAGTAATTGATGTATGGCTAGTCGACTGGTGGTGGTTTGGTGCGCCTCTAGCGCCACCAGGTGTGTAGACACGGTACTGCACTTTATTTTTTAGATTTGTTTTTTTTTAACAGGGGTCTATTTTATAAATTGCTGTTGTATCTAGGGTTATTTTATATAGGGGTGGTCTATCCTGGTATATTTTGGGTAGGGTCTGTGTAGGTCCCGCCAGTGGTCAGTGTTTTTTGGTTTTGTTTTCTGTTTTTTTGTGCAGGTGGTGGGTAGGTTTAGCTGGTTAGGTGAGGTAGCGTGCCAGGCCTTTGGCCTTTGACCCTGCATCCATGCAGACGCCCTGACGCAAACTGAACTTGAGTTTTCCCCCAGCTGTTCACCTGTCAATGCAAAATGGTTGCATTTGCCGTGCATATCAGCACGAGTGCTGAAACAGCACCAATGCTGACAGGTAAGTGTCTATTTCTATAGATAGATTGATGGATGGAGTGATGGATGGATGGATGGATGGATGGATGGATGGATGGATGGATGGATGGATGGATGGATGGATAGATAGGTACATGAGTTGAAACAACTTTTTGTTAAAAAAAATGTTTTTGTTAAAAAAAATGTTTTTGTTTGAAAAAGTGAATGTTTTTTAGGCCTGTGTTACATTGATGGATGGAGTGATGGAGTGATGGATGGATGGATGGATGGATGGATAGATAGATGAATAGATGAATATATAGATACATGAGTTTAAACCACTTTTTGTTAAAAAAAATATGTTTTTGTTTGAAAAAGTGAATGTTTTTAGGCCTGTGTTATACATGGATGGATGGAGTGATGGATGGATGGATGGATGGATGGATAGATAGATAAATAGATAGATAGATGAATAGATGAATATATAGATACATGAGTTTAAACAACTTTTTGTTAAAAAAAAAAAAGTTTTTGTTTGAAAAAGTGAATGTTTTTAGGCCTGTGTTATACATGGATGGATGGAGTGATGGAGTGATGGAGTGATGGATGGATGGATGGATAGATAGATGGATAGATGGATAGATGGATAGATGGATAGATGAGTTTGATCGACTGTTTGTTCATATTTTTTTATTGTTTTGTGTTAAATATTGAAAGTAGTCTTTGGACTAATGGTTAGTTTGGGTTTAGGGTTAGTTTGAGGCTATGGTTAGGTTAGGGTTAAAATGGCATATAGGTAGGGAGGTAAAAACGACTTTCACCCTCATTAGTAACCACCCTCATTTGCATAAAGGGCATCTGATTGGCCGAATCTTAACTGTCCATATATCTGCAACGGTGTGTTTTATCTGTACGAAACTTGGTTTATATAGTAATTGATGTATGGCTAGTCGACTGGTGGTGGTTTGGTGCGCCTCTAGCGCCACCAGGTGTGTAGACACGGTACTGCACTTTATTTTTTAGATTTGTTTTTTTTTAACAGGGGTCTATTTTATAAATTGCTGTTGTATCTAGGGTTATTTTATATAGGGGTGGTCTATCCTGGTATATTTTGGGTAGGGTCTGTGTAGGTCCCGCCAGTGGTCAGTGTTTTTTGGTTTTGTTTTCTGTTTTTTTGTGCAGGTGGTGGGTAGGTTTAGCTGGTTAGGTGAGGTAGCGTGCCAGGCCTTTGGCCTTTGACCCTGCATCCATGCAGACGCCCTGACGCAAACTGAACTTGAGTTTTCCCCCAGCTGTTCACCTGTCAATGCAAAATGGTTGCATTTGCCGTGCATATCAGCACGAGTGCTGAAACAGCACCAATGCTGACAGGTAAGTGTCTATTTCTATAGATAGATTGATGGATGGAGTGATGGATGGATGGATGGATGGATGGATGGATGGATGGATGGATGGATGGATGGATGGATGGATGGATGGATAGATAGGTACATGAGTTGAAACAACTTTTTGTTAAAAAAAATTTTTTTGTTAAAAAAAATGTTTTTGTTTGAAAAAGTGAATGTTTTTTAGGCCTGTGTTACATTGATGGATGGAGTGATGGAGTGATGGATGGATGGATGGATGGATGGATAGATAGATGAATAGATGAATATATAGATACATGAGTTTAAACCACTTTTTGTTAAAAAAAATATGTTTTTGTTTGAAAAAGTGAATGTTTTTAGGCCTGTGTTATACATGGATGGATGGAGTGATGGATGGATGGATGGATGGATGGATAGATAGATAAATAGATAGATAGATGAATAGATGAATATATAGATACATGAGTTTAAACAACTTTTTGTTAAAAAAAAAAAAGTTTTTGTTTGAAAAAGTGAATGTTTTTAGGCCTGTGTTATACATGGATGGATGGAGTGATGGAGTGATGGAGTGATGGATGGATGGATGGATAGATAGATGGATAGATGGATAGATGGATAGATGGATAGATGAGTTTGATCGACTGTTTGTTCATATTTTTTTATTGTTTTGTGTTAAATATTGAAAGTAGTCTTTGGACTAATGGTTAGTTTGGGTTTAGGGTTAGTTTGAGGCTATGGTTAGGTTAGGGTTAAAATGGCATATAGGTAGGGAGGTAAAAACGACTTTCACCCTCATTAGTAACCACCCTCATTTGCATAAAGGGCATCTGATTGGCCGAATCTTAACTGTCCATATATCTGCAACGGTGTGTTTTATCTGTACGAAACTTGGTTTATATAGTAATTGATGTATGGCTAGTCGACTGGTGGTGGTTTGGTGCGCCTCTAGCGCCACCAGGTGTGTAGACACGGTACTGCACTTTATTTTTTAGATTTGTTTTTTTTTAACAGGGGTCTATTTTATAAATTGCTGTTGTATCTAGGGTTATTTTATATAGGGGTGGTCTATCCTGGTATATTTTGGGTAGGGTCTGTGTAGGTCCCGCCAGTGGTCAGTGTTTTTTGGTTTTGTTTTCTGTTTTTTTGTGCAGGTGGTGGGTAGGTTTAGCTGGTTAGGTGAGGTAGCGTGCCAGGCCTTTGGCCTTTGACCCTGCATCCATGCAGACGCCCTGACGCAAACTGAACTTGAGTTTTCCCCCAGCTGTTCACCTGTCAATGCAAAATGGTTGCATTTGCCGTGCATATCAGCACGAGTGCTGAAACAGCACCAATGCTGACAGGTAAGTGTCTATTTCTATAGATAGATTGATGGATGGAGTGATGGATGGATGGATGGATGGATGGATGGATGGATGGATGGATGGATGGATGGATGGATGGATGGATGGATAGATAGGTACATGAGTTGAAACAACTTTTTGTTAAAAAAAATGTTTTTGTTAAAAAAAATGTTTTTGTTTGAAAAAGTGAATGTTTTTTAGGCCTGTGTTACATTGATGGATGGAGTGATGGAGTGATGGATGGATGGATGGATGGATGGATAGATAGATGAATAGATGAATATATAGATACATGAGTTTAAACCACTTTTTGTTAAAAAAAATATGTTTTTGTTTGAAAAAGTGAATGTTTTTAGGCCTGTGTTATACATGGATGGATGGAGTGATGGATGGATGGATGGATGGATGGATAGATAGATAAATAGATAGATAGATGAATAGATGAATATATAGATACATGAGTTTAAACAACTTTTTGTTAAAAAAAAAAAAGTTTTTGTTTGAAAAAGTGAATGTTTTTAGGCCTGTGTTATACATGGATGGATGGAGTGATGGAGTGATGGAGTGATGGATGGATGGATGGATAGATAGATGGATAGATGGATAGATGGATAGATGGATAGATGAGTTTGATCGACTGTTTGTTCATATTTTTTTATTGTTTTGTGTTAAATATTGAAAGTAGTCTTTGGACTAATGGTTAGTTTGGGTTTAGGGTTAGTTTGAGGCTATGGTTAGGTTAGGGTTAAAATGGCATATAGGTAGGGAGGTAAAAACGACTTTCACCCTCATTAGTAACCACCCTCATTTGCATAAAGGGCATCTGATTGGCCGAATCTTAACTGTCCATATATCTGCAACGGTGTGTTTTATCTGTACGAAACTTGGTTTATATAGTAATTGATGTATGGCTAGTCGACTGGTGGTGGTTTGGTGCGCCTCTAGCGCCACCAGGTGTGTAGACACGGTACTGCACTTTATTTTTTAGATTTGTTTTTTTTTAACAGGGGTCTATTTTATAAATTGCTGTTGTATCTAGGGTTATTTTATATAGGGGTGGTCTATCCTGGTATATTTTGGGTAGGGTCTGTGTAGGTCCCGCCAGTGGTCAGTGTTTTTTGGTTTTGTTTTCTGTTTTTTTGTGCAGGTGGTGGGTAGGTTTAGCTGGTTAGGTGAGGTAGCGTGCCAGGCCTTTGGCCTTTGACCCTGCATCCATGCAGACGCCCTGACGCAAACTGAACTTGAGTTTTCCCCCAGCTGTTCACCTGTCAATGCAAAATGGTTGCATTTGCCGTGCATATCAGCACGAGTGCTGAAACAGCACCAATGCTGACAGGTAAGTGTCTATTTCTATAGATAGATTGATGGATGGAGTGATGGATGGATGGATGGATGGATGGATGGATGGATGGATGGATGGATGGATGGATGGATGGATGGATGGATAGATAGGTACATGAGTTGAAACAACTTTTTGTTAAAAAAAATTTTTTTGTTAAAAAAAATGTTTTTGTTTGAAAAAGTGAATGTTTTTTAGGCCTGTGTTACATTGATGGATGGAGTGATGGAGTGATGGATGGATGGATGGATGGATGGATAGATAGATGAATAGATGAATATATAGATACATGAGTTTAAACCACTTTTTGTTAAAAAAAATATGTTTTTGTTTGAAAAAGTGAATGTTTTTAGGCCTGTGTTATACATGGATGGATGGAGTGATGGATGGATGGATGGATGGATGGATAGATAGATAAATAGATAGATAGATGAATAGATGAATATATAGATACATGAGTTTAAACAACTTTTTGTTAAAAAAAAAAAAGTTTTTGTTTGAAAAAGTGAATGTTTTTAGGCCTGTGTTATACATGGATGGATGGAGTGATGGAGTGATGGAGTGATGGATGGATGGATGGATAGATAGATGGATAGATGGATAGATGGATAGATGGATAGATGAGTTTGATCGACTGTTTGTTCATATTTTTTTATTGTTTTGTGTTAAATATTGAAAGTAGTCTTTGGACTAATGGTTAGTTTGGGTTTAGGGTTAGTTTGAGGCTATGGTTAGGTTAGGGTTAAAATGGCATATAGGTAGGGAGGTAAAAACGACTTTCACCCTCATTAGTAACCACCCTCATTTGCATAAAGGGCATCTGATTGGCCGAATCTTAACTGTCCATATATCTGCAACGGTGTGTTTTATCTGTACGAAACTTGGTTTATATAGTAATTGATGTATGGCTAGTCGACTGGTGGTGGTTTGGTGCGCCTCTAGCGCCACCAGGTGTGTAGACACGGTACTGCACTTTATTTTTTAGATTTGTTTTTTTTTAACAGGGGTCTATTTTATAAATTGCTGTTGTATCTAGGGTTATTTTATATAGGGGTGGTCTATCCTGGTATATTTTGGGTAGGGTCTGTGTAGGTCCCGCCAGTGGTCAGTGTTTTTTGGTTTTGTTTTCTGTTTTTTTGTGCAGGTGGTGGGTAGGTTTAGCTGGTTAGGTGAGGTAGCGTGCCAGGCCTTTGGCCTTTGACCCTGCATCCATGCAGACGCCCTGACGCAAACTGAACTTGAGTTTTCCCCCAGCTGTTCACCTGTCAATGCAAAATGGTTGCATTTGCCGTGCATATCAGCACGAGTGCTGAAACAGCACCAATGCTGACAGGTAAGTGTCTATTTCTATAGATAGATTGATGGATGGAGTGATGGATGGATGGATGGATGGATGGATGGATGGATGGATGGATGGATGGATGGATGGATGGATGGATGGATGGATGGATAGATAGGTACATGAGTTGAAACAACTTTTTGTTAAAAAAAATGTTTTTGTTAAAAAAAATGTTTTTGTTTGAAAAAGTGAATGTTTTTTAGGCCTGTGTTACATTGATGGATGGAGTGATGGAGTGATGGATGGATGGATGGATGGATGGATAGATAGATGAATAGATGAATATATAGATACATGAGTTTAAACCACTTTTTGTTAAAAAAAATATGTTTTTGTTTGAAAAAGTGAATGTTTTTAGGCCTGTGTTATACATGGATGGATGGAGTGATGGATGGATGGATGGATGGATGGATAGATAGATAAATAGATAGATAGATGAATAGATGAATATATAGATACATGAGTTTAAACAACTTTTTGTTAAAAAAAAAAAAGTTTTTGTTTGAAAAAGTGAATGTTTTTAGGCCTGTGTTATACATGGATGGATGGAGTGATGGAGTGATGGAGTGATGGATGGATGGATGGATAGATAGATGGATAGATGGATAGATGGATAGATGGATAGATGAGTTTGATCGACTGTTTGTTCATATTTTTTTATTGTTTTGTGTTAAATATTGAAAGTAGTCTTTGGACTAATGGTTAGTTTGGGTTTAGGGTTAGTTTGAGGCTATGGTTAGGTTAGGGTTAAAATGGCATATAGGTAGGGAGGTAAAAACGACTTTCACCCTCATTAGTAACCACCCTCATTTGCATAAAGGGCATCTGATTGGCCGAATCTTAACTGTCCATATATCTGCAACGGTGTGTTTTATCTGTACGAAACTTGGTTTATATAGTAATTGATGTATGGCTAGTCGACTGGTGGTGGTTTGGTGCGCCTCTAGCGCCACCAGGTGTGTAGACACGGTACTGCACTTTATTTTTTAGATTTGTTTTTTTTTAACAGGGGTCTATTTTATAAATTGCTGTTGTATCTAGGGTTATTTTATATAGGGGTGGTCTATCCTGGTATATTTTGGGTAGGGTCTGTGTAGGTCCCGCCAGTGGTCAGTGTTTTTTGGTTTTGTTTTCTGTTTTTTTGTGCAGGTGGTGGGTAGGTTTAGCTGGTTAGGTGAGGTAGCGTGCCAGGCCTTTGGCCTTTGACCCTGCATCCATGCAGACGCCCTGACGCAAACTGAACTTGAGTTTTCCCCCAGCTGTTCACCTGTCAATGCAAAATGGTTGCATTTGCCGTGCATATCAGCACGAGTGCTGAAACAGCACCAATGCTGACAGGTAAGTGTCTATTTCTATAGATAGATTGATGGATGGAGTGATGGATGGATGGATGGATGGATGGATGGATGGATGGATGGATGGATGGATGGATGGATGGATGGATGGATAGATAGGTACATGAGTTGAAACAACTTTTTGTTAAAAAAAATGTTTTTGTTAAAAAAAATGTTTTTGTTTGAAAAAGTGAATGTTTTTTAGGCCTGTGTTACATTGATGGATGGAGTGATGGAGTGATGGATGGATGGATGGATGGATGGATAGATAGATGAATAGATGAATATATAGATACATGAGTTTAAACCACTTTTTGTTAAAAAAAATATGTTTTTGTTTGAAAAAGTGAATGTTTTTAGGCCTGTGTTATACATGGATGGATGGAGTGATGGATGGATGGATGGATGGATGGATAGATAGATAAATAGATAGATAGATGAATAGATGAATATATAGATACATGAGTTTAAACAACTTTTTGTTAAAAAAAAAAAAGTTTTTGTTTGAAAAAGTGAATGTTTTTAGGCCTGTGTTATACATGGATGGATGGAGTGATGGAGTGATGGAGTGATGGATGGATGGATGGATAGATAGATGGATAGATGGATAGATGGATAGATGGATAGATGAGTTTGATCGACTGTTTGTTCATATTTTTTTATTGTTTTGTGTTAAATATTGAAAGTAGTCTTTGGACTAATGGTTAGTTTGGGTTTAGGGTTAGTTTGGGGCTATGGTTAGGTTAGGTTAGGGTTAAAATGGCATATAGGTAGGGAGGTAAAAACGACTTTCACCCTCATTAGTAACCACCCTCATTTGCATAAAGGGCATCTGATTGGCCGAATCTTAACTGTCCATATATCTGCAACGGTGTGTTTTATCTGTACGAAACTTGGTTTATATAGTAATTGATGTATGGCTAGTCGACTGGTGGTGGTTTGGTGCGCCTCTAGCGCCACCAGGTGTGTAGACACGGTACTGCACTTTATTTTTTAGATTTGTTTTTTTTTAACAGGGGTCTATTTTATAAATTGCTGTTGTATCTAGGGTTATTTTATATAGGGGTGGTCTATCCTGGTATATTTTGGGTAGGGTCTGTGTAGGTCCCGCCAGTGGTCAGTGTTTTTTGGTTTTGTTTTCTGTTTTTTTGTGCAGGTGGTGGGTAGGTTTAGCTGGTTAGGTGAGGTAGCGTGCCAGGCCTTTGGCCTTTGACCCTGCATCCATGCAGACGCCCTGACGCAAACTGAACTTGAGTTTTCCCCCAGCTGTTCACCTGTCAATGCAAAATGGTTGCATTTGCCGTGCATATCAGCACGAGTGCTGAAACAGCACCAATGCTGACAGGTAAGTGTCTATTTCTATAGATAGATTGATGGATGGAGTGATGGATGGATGGATGGATGGATGGATGGATGGATGGATGGATGGATGGATGGATGGATGGATGGATAGATAGGTACATGAGTTGAAACAACTTTTTGTTAAAAAAAATGTTTTTGTTAAAAAAAATGTTTTTGTTTGAAAAAGTGAATGTTTTTTAGGCCTGTGTTACATTGATGGATGGAGTGATGGAGTGATGGATGGATGGATGGATGGATGGATAGATAGATGAATAGATGAATATATAGATACATGAGTTTAAACCACTTTTTGTTAAAAAAAATATGTTTTTGTTTGAAAAAGTGAATGTTTTTAGGCCTGTGTTATACATGGATGGATGGAGTGATGGAGTGATGGATGGATGGATGGATGGATGGATGGATAGATAGATAAATAGATAGATAGATGAATAGATGAATATATAGATACATGAGTTTAAACAACTTTTTGTTAAAAAAAAAAAAGTTTTTGTTTGAAAAAGTGAATGTTTTTAGGCCTGTGTTATACATGGATGGATGGAGTGATGGAGTGATGGAGTGATGGATGGATGGATGGATAGATAGATGGATAGATGGATAGATGGATAGATGGATAGATGAGTTTGATCGACTGTTTGTTCATATTTTTTTATTGTTTTGTGTTAAATATTGAAAGTAGTCTTTGGACTAATGGTTAGTTTGGGTTTAGGGTTAGTTTGGGGCTATGGTTAGGTTAGGTTAGGGTTAAAATGGCATATAGGTAGGGAGGTAAAAACGACTTTCACCCTCATTAGTAACCACCCTCATTTGCATAAAGGGCATCTGATTGGCCGAATCTTAACTGTCCATATATCTGCAACGGTGTGTTTTATCTGTACGAAACTTGGTTTATATAGTAATTGATGTATGGCTAGTCGACTGGTGGTGGTTTGGTGCGCCTCTAGCGCCACCAGGTGTGTAGACACGGTACTGCACTTTATTTTTTAGATTTGTTTTTTTTTAACAGGGGTCTATTTTATAAATTGCTGTTGTATCTAGGGTTATTTTATATAGGGGTGGTCTATCCTGGTATATTTTGGGTAGGGTCTGTGTAGGTCCCGCCAGTGGTCAGTGTTTTTTGGTTTTGTTTTCTGTTTTTTTGTGCAGGTGGTGGGTAGGTTTAGCTGGTTAGGTGAGGTAGCGTGCCAGGCCTTTGGCCTTTGACCCTGCATCCATGCAGACGCCCTGACGCAAACTGAACTTGAGTTTTCCCCCAGCTGTTCACCTGTCAATGCAAAATGGTTGCATTTGCCGTGCATATCAGCACGAGTGCTGGGTTAGGGTTAGGGTTAGGTAGGGAGGTAAAAACGACTTTCACCCTCATTAGTAACCACCCTCATTTGCATAAAGGGCATCTGATTGGCCGAATCTTAACTGTCCATATATCTGCAACGGTGTGTTTTATCTGTACGAAACTTGGTTTATATAGTAATTGATGTATGGCTAGTCGACTGGTGGTGGTTTGGTGCGCCTCTAGCGCCACCAGGTGTGTAGACACGGTACTGCACTTTATTTTTTAGATTTGTTTTTTTTTAACAGGGGTCTATTTTATAAATTGCTGTTGTATCTAGGGTTATTTTATATAGGGGTGGTCTATCCTGGTATATTTTGGGTAGGGTCTGTGTAGGTCCCGCCAGTGGTCAGTGTTTTTTGGTTTTGTTTTCTGTTTTTTTGTGCAGGTGGTGGGTAGGTTTAGCTGGTTAGGTGAGGTAGCGTGCCAGGCCTTTGGCCTTTGACCCTGCATCCATGCAGACGCCCTGACGCAAACTGAACTTGAGTTTTCCCCCAGCTGTTCACCTGTCAATGCAAAATGGTTGCATTTGCCGTGCATATCAGCACGAGTGCTGAAACAGCACCAATGCTGACAGGTAAGTGTCTATTTCTATAGATAGATTGATGGATGGAGTGATGGATGGATGGATGGATGGATGGATGGATGGATGGATGGATGGATGGATGGATGGATGGATGGATAGATAGGTACATGAGTTGAAACAACTTTTTGTTAAAAAAAATGTTTTTGTTAAAAAAAATGTTTTTGTTTGAAAAAGTGAATGTTTTTTAGGCCTGTGTTACATTGATGGATGGAGTGATGGAGTGATGGATGGATGGATGGATGGATGGATAGATAGATGAATAGATGAATATATAGATACATGAGTTTAAACCACTTTTTGTTAAAAAAAATATGTTTTTGTTTGAAAAAGTGAATGTTTTTAGGCCTGTGTTATACATGGATGGATGGAGTGATGGATGGATGGATGGATGGATGGATAGATAGATAAATAGATAGATAGATGAATAGATGAATATATAGATACATGAGTTTAAACAACTTTTTGTTAAAAAAAAAAAAGTTTTTGTTTGAAAAAGTGAATGTTTTTAGGCCTGTGTTATACATGGATGGATGGAGTGATGGAGTGATGGAGTGATGGATGGATGGATGGATAGATAGATGGATAGATGGATAGATGGATAGATGGATAGATGGATAGATGAGTTTGATCGACTGTTTGTTCATATTTTTTTATTGTTTTGTGTTAAATATTGAAAGTAGTCTTTGGACTAATGGTTAGTTTGGGTTTAGGGTTAGTTTGAGGCTATGGTTAGGTTAGGGTTAAAATGGCATATAGGTAGGGAGGTAAAAACGACTTTCACCCTCATTAGTAACCACCCTCATTTGCATAAAGGGCATCTGATTGGCCGAATCTTAACTGTCCATATATCTGCAACGGTGTGTTTTATCTGTACGAAACTTGGTTTATATAGTAATTGATGTATGGCTAGTCGACTGGTGGTGGTTTGGTGCGCCTCTAGCGCCACCAGGTGTGTAGACACGGTACTGCACTTTATTTTTTAGATTTGTTTTTTTTTAACAGGGGTCTATTTTATAAATTGCTGTTGTATCTAGGGTTATTTTATATAGGGGTGGTCTATCCTGGTATATTTTGGGTAGGGTCTGTGTAGGTCCCGCCAGTGGTCAGTGTTTTTTGGTTTTGTTTTCTGTTTTTTTGTGCAGGTGGTGGGTAGGTTTAGCTGGTTAGGTGAGGTAGCGTGCCAGGCCTTTGGCCTTTGACCCTGCATCCATGCAGACGCCCTGACGCAAACTGAACTTGAGTTTTCCCCCAGCTGTTCACCTGTCAATGCAAAATGGTTGCATTTGCCGTGCATATCAGCACGAGTGCTGAAACAGCACCAATGCTGACAGGTAAGTGTCTATTTCTATAGATAGATTGATGGATGGAGTGATGGATGGATGGATGGATGGATGGATGGATGGATGGATGGATGGATGGATGGATGGATGGATAGATAGGTACATGAGTTGAAACAACTTTTTGTTAAAAAAAATGTTTTTGTTAAAAAAAATGTTTTTGTTTGAAAAAGTGAATGTTTTTTAGGCCTGTGTTACATTGATGGATGGAGTGATGGAGTGATGGATGGATGGATGGATGGATGGATAGATAGATGAATAGATGAATATATAGATACATGAGTTTAAACCACTTTTTGTTAAAAAAAATATGTTTTTGTTTGAAAAAGTGAATGTTTTTAGGCCTGTGTTATACATGGATGGATGGAGTGATGGATGGATGGATGGATGGATGGATAGATAGATAAATAGATAGATAGATGAATAGATGAATATATAGATACATGAGTTTAAACAACTTTTTGTTAAAAAAAAAAAAGTTTTTGTTTGAAAAAGTGAATGTTTTTAGGCCTGTGTTATACATGGATGGATGGAGTGATGGAGTGATGGAGTGATGGATGGATGGATGGATAGATAGATGGATAGATGGATAGATGGATAGATGGATAGATGAGTTTGATCGACTGTTTGTTCATATTTTTTTATTGTTTTGTGTTAAATATTGAAAGTAGTCTTTGGACTAATGGTTAGTTTGGGTTTAGGGTTAGTTTGAGGCTATGGTTAGGTTAGGGTTAAAATGGCATATAGGTAGGGAGGTAAAAACGACTTTCACCCTCATTAGTAACCACCCTCATTTGCATAAAGGGCATCTGATTGGCCGAATCTTAACTGTCCATATATCTGCAACGGTGTGTTTTATCTGTACGAAACTTGGTTTATATAGTAATTGATGTATGGCTAGTCGACTGGTGGTGGTTTGGTGCGCCTCTAGCGCCACCAGGTGTGTAGACACGGTACTGCACTTTATTTTTTAGATTTGTTTTTTTTTAACAGGGGTCTATTTTATAAATTGCTGTTGTATCTAGGGTTATTTTATATAGGGGTGGTCTATCCTGGTATATTTTGGGTAGGGTCTGTGTAGGTCCCGCCAGTGGTCAGTGTTTTTTGGTTTTGTTTTCTGTTTTTTTGTGCAGGTGGTGGGTAGGTTTAGCTGGTTAGGTGAGGTAGCGTGCCAGGCCTTTGGCCTTTGACCCTGCATCCATGCAGACGCCCTGACGCAAACTGAACTTGAGTTTTCCCCCAGCTGTTCACCTGTCAATGCAAAATGGTTGCATTTGCCGTGCATATCAGCACGAGTGCTGAAACAGCACCAATGCTGACAGGTAAGTGTCTATTTCTATAGATAGATTGATGGATGGAGTGATGGATGGATGGATGGATGGATGGATGGATGGATGGATGGATGGATGGATGGATGGATGGATGGATGGATAGATAGGTACATGAGTTGAAACAACTTTTTGTTAAAAAAAATTTTTTTGTTAAAAAAAATGTTTTTGTTTGAAAAAGTGAATGTTTTTTAGGCCTGTGTTACATTGATGGATGGAGTGATGGAGTGATGGATGGATGGATGGATGGATGGATAGATAGATGAATAGATGAATATATAGATACATGAGTTTAAACCACTTTTTGTTAAAAAAAATATGTTTTTGTTTGAAAAAGTGAATGTTTTTAGGCCTGTGTTATACATGGATGGATGGAGTGATGGATGGATGGATGGATGGATGGATAGATAGATAAATAGATAGATAGATGAATAGATGAATATATAGATACATGAGTTTAAACAACTTTTTGTTAAAAAAAAAAAAGTTTTTGTTTGAAAAAGTGAATGTTTTTAGGCCTGTGTTATACATGGATGGATGGAGTGATGGAGTGATGGAGTGATGGATGGATGGATGGATAGATAGATGGATAGATGGATAGATGGATAGATGGATAGATGAGTTTGATCGACTGTTTGTTCATATTTTTTTATTGTTTTGTGTTAAATATTGAAAGTAGTCTTTGGACTAATGGTTAGTTTGGGTTTAGGGTTAGTTTGAGGCTATGGTTAGGTTAGGGTTAAAATGGCATATAGGTAGGGAGGTAAAAACGACTTTCACCCTCATTAGTAACCACCCTCATTTGCATAAAGGGCATCTGATTGGCCGAATCTTAACTGTCCATATATCTGCAACGGTGTGTTTTATCTGTACGAAACTTGGTTTATATAGTAATTGATGTATGGCTAGTCGACTGGTGGTGGTTTGGTGCGCCTCTAGCGCCACCAGGTGTGTAGACACGGTACTGCACTTTATTTTTTAGATTTGTTTTTTTTTAACAGGGGTCTATTTTATAAATTGCTGTTGTATCTAGGGTTATTTTATATAGGGGTGGTCTATCCTGGTATATTTTGGGTAGGGTCTGTGTAGGTCCCGCCAGTGGTCAGTGTTTTTTGGTTTTGTTTTCTGTTTTTTTGTGCAGGTGGTGGGTAGGTTTAGCTGGTTAGGTGAGGTAGCGTGCCAGGCCTTTGGCCTTTGACCCTGCATCCATGCAGACGCCCTGACGCAAACTGAACTTGAGTTTTCCCCCAGCTGTTCACCTGTCAATGCAAAATGGTTGCATTTGCCGTGCATATCAGCACGAGTGCTGAAACAGCACCAATGCTGACAGGTAAGTGTCTATTTCTATAGATAGATTGATGGATGGAGTGATGGATGGATGGATGGATGGATGGATGGATGGATGGATGGATGGATGGATGGATGGATGGATGGATGGATAGATAGGTACATGAGTTGAAACAACTTTTTGTTAAAAAAAATGTTTTTGTTAAAAAAAATGTTTTTGTTTGAAAAAGTGAATGTTTTTTAGGCCTGTGTTACATTGATGGATGGAGTGATGGAGTGATGGATGGATGGATGGATGGATGGATAGATAGATGAATAGATGAATATATAGATACATGAGTTTAAACCACTTTTTGTTAAAAAAAATATGTTTTTGTTTGAAAAAGTGAATGTTTTTAGGCCTGTGTTATACATGGATGGATGGAGTGATGGATGGATGGATGGATGGATGGATAGATAGATAAATAGATAGATAGATGAATAGATGAATATATAGATACATGAGTTTAAACAACTTTTTGTTAAAAAAAAAAAAGTTTTTGTTTGAAAAAGTGAATGTTTTTAGGCCTGTGTTATACATGGATGGATGGAGTGATGGAGTGATGGAGTGATGGATGGATGGATGGATAGATAGATGGATAGATGGATAGATGGATAGATGGATAGATGAGTTTGATCGACTGTTTGTTCATATTTTTTTATTGTTTTGTGTTAAATATTGAAAGTAGTCTTTGGACTAATGGTTAGTTTGGGTTTAGGGTTAGTTTGAGGCTATGGTTAGGTTAGGGTTAAAATGGCATATAGGTAGGGAGGTAAAAACGACTTTCACCCTCATTAGTAACCACCCTCATTTGCATAAAGGGCATCTGATTGGCCGAATCTTAACTGTCCATATATCTGCAACGGTGTGTTTTATCTGTACGAAACTTGGTTTATATAGTAATTGATGTATGGCTAGTCGACTGGTGGTGGTTTGGTGCGCCTCTAGCGCCACCAGGTGTGTAGACACGGTACTGCACTTTATTTTTTAGATTTGTTTTTTTTTAACAGGGGTCTATTTTATAAATTGCTGTTGTATCTAGGGTTATTTTATATAGGGGTGGTCTATCCTGGTATATTTTGGGTAGGGTCTGTGTAGGTCCCGCCAGTGGTCAGTGTTTTTTGGTTTTGTTTTCTGTTTTTTTGTGCAGGTGGTGGGTAGGTTTAGCTGGTTAGGTGAGGTAGCGTGCCAGGCCTTTGGCCTTTGACCCTGCATCCATGCAGACGCCCTGACGCAAACTGAACTTGAGTTTTCCCCCAGCTGTTCACCTGTCAATGCAAAATGGTTGCATTTGCCGTGCATATCAGCACGAGTGCTGAAACAGCACCAATGCTGACAGGTAAGTGTCTATTTCTATAGATAGATTGATGGATGGAGTGATGGATGGATGGATGGATGGATGGATGGATGGATGGATGGATGGATGGATGGATGGATGGATGGATGGATAGATAGGTACATGAGTTGAAACAACTTTTTGTTAAAAAAAATTTTTTTGTTAAAAAAAATGTTTTTGTTTGAAAAAGTGAATGTTTTTTAGGCCTGTGTTACATTGATGGATGGAGTGATGGAGTGATGGATGGATGGATGGATGGATGGATAGATAGATGAATAGATGAATATATAGATACATGAGTTTAAACCACTTTTTGTTAAAAAAAATATGTTTTTGTTTGAAAAAGTGAATGTTTTTAGGCCTGTGTTATACATGGATGGATGGAGTGATGGATGGATGGATGGATGGATGGATAGATAGATAAATAGATAGATAGATGAATAGATGAATATATAGATACATGAGTTTAAACAACTTTTTGTTAAAAAAAAAAAAGTTTTTGTTTGAAAAAGTGAATGTTTTTAGGCCTGTGTTATACATGGATGGATGGAGTGATGGAGTGATGGAGTGATGGATGGATGGATGGATAGATAGATGGATAGATGGATAGATGGATAGATGGATAGATGAGTTTGATCGACTGTTTGTTCATATTTTTTTATTGTTTTGTGTTAAATATTGAAAGTAGTCTTTGGACTAATGGTTAGTTTGGGTTTAGGGTTAGTTTGAGGCTATGGTTAGGTTAGGGTTAAAATGGCATATAGGTAGGGAGGTAAAAACGACTTTCACCCTCATTAGTAACCACCCTCATTTGCATAAAGGGCATCTGATTGGCCGAATCTTAACTGTCCATATATCTGCAACGGTGTGTTTTATCTGTACGAAACTTGGTTTATATAGTAATTGATGTATGGCTAGTCGACTGGTGGTGGTTTGGTGCGCCTCTAGCGCCACCAGGTGTGTAGACACGGTACTGCACTTTATTTTTTAGATTTGTTTTTTTTTAACAGGGGTCTATTTTATAAATTGCTGTTGTATCTAGGGTTATTTTATATAGGGGTGGTCTATCCTGGTATATTTTGGGTAGGGTCTGTGTAGGTCCCGCCAGTGGTCAGTGTTTTTTGGTTTTGTTTTCTGTTTTTTTGTGCAGGTGGTGGGTAGGTTTAGCTGGTTAGGTGAGGTAGCGTGCCAGGCCTTTGGCCTTTGACCCTGCATCCATGCAGACGCCCTGACGCAAACTGAACTTGAGTTTTCCCCCAGCTGTTCACCTGTCAATGCAAAATGGTTGCATTTGCCGTGCATATCAGCACGAGTGCTGAAACAGCACCAATGCTGACAGGTAAGTGTCTATTTCTATAGATAGATTGATGGATGGAGTGATGGATGGATGGATGGATGGATGGATGGATGGATGGATGGATGGATGGATGGATGGATGGATGGATGGATGGATGGATAGATAGGTACATGAGTTGAAACAACTTTTTGTTAAAAAAAATGTTTTTGTTAAAAAAAATGTTTTTGTTTGAAAAAGTGAATGTTTTTTAGGCCTGTGTTACATTGATGGATGGAGTGATGGAGTGATGGATGGATGGATGGATGGATGGATAGATAGATGAATAGATGAATATATAGATACATGAGTTTAAACCACTTTTTGTTAAAAAAAATATGTTTTTGTTTGAAAAAGTGAATGTTTTTAGGCCTGTGTTATACATGGATGGATGGAGTGATGGATGGATGGATGGATGGATGGATAGATAGATAAATAGATAGATAGATGAATAGATGAATATATAGATACATGAGTTTAAACAACTTTTTGTTAAAAAAAAAAAAGTTTTTGTTTGAAAAAGTGAATGTTTTTAGGCCTGTGTTATACATGGATGGATGGAGTGATGGAGTGATGGAGTGATGGATGGATGGATGGATAGATAGATGGATAGATGGATAGATGGATAGATGGATAGATGAGTTTGATCGACTGTTTGTTCATATTTTTTTATTGTTTTGTGTTAAATATTGAAAGTAGTCTTTGGACTAATGGTTAGTTTGGGTTTAGGGTTAGTTTGAGGCTATGGTTAGGTTAGGGTTAAAATGGCATATAGGTAGGGAGGTAAAAACGACTTTCACCCTCATTAGTAACCACCCTCATTTGCATAAAGGGCATCTGATTGGCCGAATCTTAACTGTCCATATATCTGCAACGGTGTGTTTTATCTGTACGAAACTTGGTTTATATAGTAATTGATGTATGGCTAGTCGACTGGTGGTGGTTTGGTGCGCCTCTAGCGCCACCAGGTGTGTAGACACGGTACTGCACTTTATTTTTTAGATTTGTTTTTTTTTAACAGGGGTCTATTTTATAAATTGCTGTTGTATCTAGGGTTATTTTATATAGGGGTGGTCTATCCTGGTATATTTTGGGTAGGGTCTGTGTAGGTCCCGCCAGTGGTCAGTGTTTTTTGGTTTTGTTTTCTGTTTTTTTGTGCAGGTGGTGGGTAGGTTTAGCTGGTTAGGTGAGGTAGCGTGCCAGGCCTTTGGCCTTTGACCCTGCATCCATGCAGACGCCCTGACGCAAACTGAACTTGAGTTTTCCCCCAGCTGTTCACCTGTCAATGCAAAATGGTTGCATTTGCCGTGCATATCAGCACGAGTGCTGAAACAGCACCAATGCTGACAGGTAAGTGTCTATTTCTATAGATAGATTGATGGATGGAGTGATGGATGGATGGATGGATGGATGGATGGATGGATGGATGGATGGATGGATGGATGGATGGATGGATGGATAGATAGGTACATGAGTTGAAACAACTTTTTGTTAAAAAAAATGTTTTTGTTAAAAAAAATGTTTTTGTTTGAAAAAGTGAATGTTTTTTAGGCCTGTGTTACATTGATGGATGGAGTGATGGAGTGATGGATGGATGGATGGATGGATGGATAGATAGATGAATAGATGAATATATAGATACATGAGTTTAAACCACTTTTTGTTAAAAAAAATATGTTTTTGTTTGAAAAAGTGAATGTTTTTAGGCCTGTGTTATACATGGATGGATGGAGTGATGGATGGATGGATGGATGGATGGATAGATAGATAAATAGATAGATAGATGAATAGATGAATATATAGATACATGAGTTTAAACAACTTTTTGTTAAAAAAAAAAAAGTTTTTGTTTGAAAAAGTGAATGTTTTTAGGCCTGTGTTATACATGGATGGATGGAGTGATGGAGTGATGGAGTGATGGATGGATGGATGGATAGATAGATGGATAGATGGATAGATGGATAGATGGATAGATGAGTTTGATCGACTGTTTGTTCATATTTTTTTATTGTTTTGTGTTAAATATTGAAAGTAGTCTTTGGACTAATGGTTAGTTTGGGTTTAGGGTTAGTTTGGGGCTATGGTTAGGTTAGGTTAGGGTTAAAATGGCATATAGGTAGGGAGGTAAAAACGACTTTCACCCTCATTAGTAACCACCCTCATTTGCATAAAGGGCATCTGATTGGCCGAATCTTAACTGTCCATATATCTGCAACGGTGTGTTTTATCTGTACGAAACTTGGTTTATATAGTAATTGATGTATGGCTAGTCGACTGGTGGTGGTTTGGTGCGCCTCTAGCGCCACCAGGTGTGTAGACACGGTACTGCACTTTATTTTTTAGATTTGTTTTTTTTTAACAGGGGTCTATTTTATAAATTGCTGTTGTATCTAGGGTTATTTTATATAGGGGTGGTCTATCCTGGTATATTTTGGGTAGGGTCTGTGTAGGTCCCGCCAGTGGTCAGTGTTTTTTGGTTTTGTTTTCTGTTTTTTTGTGCAGGTGGTGGGTAGGTTTAGCTGGTTAGGTGAGGTAGCGTGCCAGGCCTTTGGCCTTTGACCCTGCATCCATGCAGACGCCCTGACGCAAACTGAACTTGAGTTTTCCCCCAGCTGTTCACCTGTCAATGCAAAATGGTTGCATTTGCCGTGCATATCAGCACGAGTGCTGAAACAGCACCAATGCTGACAGGTAAGTGTCTATTTCTATAGATAGATTGATGGATGGAGTGATGGATGGATGGATGGATGGATGGATGGATGGATGGATGGATGGATGGATGGATGGATGGATGGATAGATAGGTACATGAGTTGAAACAACTTTTTGTTAAAAAAAATGTTTTTGTTAAAAAAAATGTTTTTGTTTGAAAAAGTGAATGTTTTTTAGGCCTGTGTTACATTGATGGATGGAGTGATGGAGTGATGGATGGATGGATGGATGGATGGATAGATAGATGAATAGATGAATATATAGATACATGAGTTTAAACCACTTTTTGTTAAAAAAAATATGTTTTTGTTTGAAAAAGTGAATGTTTTTAGGCCTGTGTTATACATGGATGGATGGAGTGATGGAGTGATGGATGGATGGATGGATGGATGGATGGATAGATAGATAAATAGATAGATAGATGAATAGATGAATATATAGATACATGAGTTTAAACAACTTTTTGTTAAAAAAAAAAAAGTTTTTGTTTGAAAAAGTGAATGTTTTTAGGCCTGTGTTATACATGGATGGATGGAGTGATGGAGTGATGGAGTGATGGATGGATGGATGGATAGATAGATGGATAGATGGATAGATGGATAGATGGATAGATGAGTTTGATCGACTGTTTGTTCATATTTTTTTATTGTTTTGTGTTAAATATTGAAAGTAGTCTTTGGACTAATGGTTAGTTTGGGTTTAGGGTTAGTTTGGGGCTATGGTTAGGTTAGGTTAGGGTTAAAATGGCATATAGGTAGGGAGGTAAAAACGACTTTCACCCTCATTAGTAACCACCCTCATTTGCATAAAGGGCATCTGATTGGCCGAATCTTAACTGTCCATATATCTGCAACGGTGTGTTTTATCTGTACGAAACTTGGTTTATATAGTAATTGATGTATGGCTAGTCGACTGGTGGTGGTTTGGTGCGCCTCTAGCGCCACCAGGTGTGTAGACACGGTACTGCACTTTATTTTTTAGATTTGTTTTTTTTTAACAGGGGTCTATTTTATAAATTGCTGTTGTATCTAGGGTTATTTTATATAGGGGTGGTCTATCCTGGTATATTTTGGGTAGGGTCTGTGTAGGTCCCGCCAGTGGTCAGTGTTTTTTGGTTTTGTTTTCTGTTTTTTTGTGCAGGTGGTGGGTAGGTTTAGCTGGTTAGGTGAGGTAGCGTGCCAGGCCTTTGGCCTTTGACCCTGCATCCATGCAGACGCCCTGACGCAAACTGAACTTGAGTTTTCCCCCAGCTGTTCACCTGTCAATGCAAAATGGTTGCATTTGCCGTGCATATCAGCACGAGTGCTGAAACAGCACCAATGCTGACAGGTAAGTGTCTATTTCTATAGATAGATTGATGGATGGAGTGATGGATGGATGGATGGATGGATGGATGGATGGATGGATGGATGGATGGATGGATGGATGGATGGATGGATGGATAGATAGGTACATGAGTTGAAACAACTTTTTGTTAAAAAAAATGTTTTTGTTAAAAAAAATGTTTTTGTTTGAAAAAGTGAATGTTTTTTAGGCCTGTGTTACATTGATGGATGGAGTGATGGAGTGATGGATGGATGGATGGATGGATGGATAGATAGATGAATAGATGAATATATAGATACATGAGTTTAAACCACTTTTTGTTAAAAAAAATATGTTTTTGTTTGAAAAAGTGAATGTTTTTAGGCCTGTGTTATACATGGATGGATGGAGTGATGGATGGATGGATGGATGGATGGATAGATAGATAAATAGATAGATAGATGAATAGATGAATATATAGATACATGAGTTTAAACAACTTTTTGTTAAAAAAAAAAAAGTTTTTGTTTGAAAAAGTGAATGTTTTTAGGCCTGTGTTATACATGGATGGATGGAGTGATGGAGTGATGGAGTGATGGATGGATGGATGGATAGATAGATGGATAGATGGATAGATGGATAGATGGATAGATGAGTTTGATCGACTGTTTGTTCATATTTTTTTATTGTTTTGTGTTAAATATTGAAAGTAGTCTTTGGACTAATGGTTAGTTTGGGTTTAGGGTTAGTTTGGGGCTATGGTTAGGTTAGGTTAGGGTTAAGGGTTAGGGTTAGAGTTAGAGGTTAGGGTTAGGGTTAGGGTTAGGGTTAGGTAGGGAGGTAAAAACGACTTTCACCCTCATTAGTAACCACCCTCATTTGCATAAAGGGCATCTGATTGGCCGAATCTTAACTGTCCATATATCTGCAACGGTGTGTTTTATCTGTACGAAACTTGGTTTATATAGTAATTGATGTATGGCTAGTCGACTGGTGGTGGTTTGGTGCGCCTCTAGCGCCACCAGGTGTGTAGACACGGTACTGCACTTTATTTTTTAGATTTGTTTTTTTTTAACAGGGGTCTATTTTATAAATTGCTGTTGTATCTAGGGTTATTTTATATAGGGGTGGTCTATCCTGGTATATTTTGGGTAGGGTCTGTGTAGGTCCCGCCAGTGGTCAGTGTTTTTTGGTTTTGTTTTCTGTTTTTTTGTGCAGGTGGTGGGTAGGTTTAGCTGGTTAGGTGAGGTAGCGTGCCAGGCCTTTGGCCTTTGACCCTGCATCCATGCAGACGCCCTGACGCAAACTGAACTTGAGTTTTCCCCCAGCTGTTCACCTGTCAATGCAAAATGGTTGCATTTGCCGTGCATATCAGCACGAGTGCTGAAACAGCACCAATGCTGACAGGTAAGTGTCTATTTCTATAGATAGATTGATGGATGGAGTGATGGATGGATGGATGGATGGATGGATGGATGGATGGATGGATGGATGGATGGATAGATAGGTACATGAGTTGAAACAACTTTTTGTTAAAAAAAATGTTTTTGTTAAAAAAAATGTTTTTGTTTGAAAAAGTGAATGTTTTTTAGGCCTGTGTTACATTGATGGATGGAGTGATGGAGTGATGGATGGATGGATGGATGGATGGATAGATAGATGAATAGATGAATATATAGATACATGAGTTTAAACCACTTTTTGTTAAAAAAAATATGTTTTTGTTTGAAAAAGTGAATGTTTTTAGGCCTGTGTTATACATGGATGGATGGAGTGATGGATGGATGGATGGATGGATGGATAGATAGATAAATAGATAGATAGATGAATAGATGAATATATAGATACATGAGTTTAAACAACTTTTTGTTAAAAAAAAAAAAGTTTTTGTTTGAAAAAGTGAATGTTTTTAGGCCTGTGTTATACATGGATGGATGGAGTGATGGAGTGATGGAGTGATGGATGGATGGATGGATAGATAGATGGATAGATGGATAGATGGATAGATGGATAGATGAGTTTGATCGACTGTTTGTTCATATTTTTTTATTGTTTTGTGTTAAATATTGAAAGTAGTCTTTGGACTAATGGTTAGTTTGGGTTTAGGGTTAGTTTGAGGCTATGGTTAGGTTAGGGTTAAAATGGCATATAGGTAGGGAGGTAAAAACGACTTTCACCCTCATTAGTAACCACCCTCATTTGCATAAAGGGCATCTGATTGGCCGAATCTTAACTGTCCATATATCTGCAACGGTGTGTTTTATCTGTACGAAACTTGGTTTATATAGTAATTGATGTATGGCTAGTCGACTGGTGGTGGTTTGGTGCGCCTCTAGCGCCACCAGGTGTGTAGACACGGTACTGCACTTTATTTTTTAGATTTGTTTTTTTTTAACAGGGGTCTATTTTATAAATTGCTGTTGTATCTAGGGTTATTTTATATAGGGGTGGTCTATCCTGGTATATTTTGGGTAGGGTCTGTGTAGGTCCCGCCAGTGGTCAGTGTTTTTTGGTTTTGTTTTCTGTTTTTTTGTGCAGGTGGTGGGTAGGTTTAGCTGGTTAGGTGAGGTAGCGTGCCAGGCCTTTGGCCTTTGACCCTGCATCCATGCAGACGCCCTGACGCAAACTGAACTTGAGTTTTCCCCCAGCTGTTCACCTGTCAATGCAAAATGGTTGCATTTGCCGTGCATATCAGCACGAGTGCTGAAACAGCACCAATGCTGACAGGTAAGTGTCTATTTCTATAGATAGATTGATGGATGGAGTGATGGATGGATGGATGGATGGATGGATGGATGGATGGATGGATGGATGGATGGATGGATGGATGGATGGATGGATAGATAGGTACATGAGTTGAAACAACTTTTTGTTAAAAAAAATTTTTTTGTTAAAAAAAATGTTTTTGTTTGAAAAAGTGAATGTTTTTTAGGCCTGTGTTACATTGATGGATGGAGTGATGGAGTGATGGATGGATGGATGGATGGATGGATAGATAGATGAATAGATGAATATATAGATACATGAGTTTAAACCACTTTTTGTTAAAAAAAATATGTTTTTGTTTGAAAAAGTGAATGTTTTTAGGCCTGTGTTATACATGGATGGATGGAGTGATGGATGGATGGATGGATGGATGGATAGATAGATAAATAGATAGATAGATGAATAGATGAATATATAGATACATGAGTTTAAACAACTTTTTGTTAAAAAAAAAAAAGTTTTTGTTTGAAAAAGTGAATGTTTTTAGGCCTGTGTTATACATGGATGGATGGAGTGATGGAGTGATGGAGTGATGGATGGATGGATGGATAGATAGATGGATAGATGGATAGATGGATAGATGGATAGATGAGTTTGATCGACTGTTTGTTCATATTTTTTTATTGTTTTGTGTTAAATATTGAAAGTAGTCTTTGGACTAATGGTTAGTTTGGGTTTAGGGTTAGTTTGAGGCTATGGTTAGGTTAGGGTTAAAATGGCATATAGGTAGGGAGGTAAAAACGACTTTCACCCTCATTAGTAACCACCCTCATTTGCATAAAGGGCATCTGATTGGCCGAATCTTAACTGTCCATATATCTGCAACGGTGTGTTTTATCTGTACGAAACTTGGTTTATATAGTAATTGATGTATGGCTAGTCGACTGGTGGTGGTTTGGTGCGCCTCTAGCGCCACCAGGTGTGTAGACACGGTACTGCACTTTATTTTTTAGATTTGTTTTTTTTTAACAGGGGTCTATTTTATAAATTGCTGTTGTATCTAGGGTTATTTTATATAGGGGTGGTCTATCCTGGTATATTTTGGGTAGGGTCTGTGTAGGTCCCGCCAGTGGTCAGTGTTTTTTGGTTTTGTTTTCTGTTTTTTTGTGCAGGTGGTGGGTAGGTTTAGCTGGTTAGGTGAGGTAGCGTGCCAGGCCTTTGGCCTTTGACCCTGCATCCATGCAGACGCCCTGACGCAAACTGAACTTGAGTTTTCCCCCAGCTGTTCACCTGTCAATGCAAAATGGTTGCATTTGCCGTGCATATCAGCACGAGTGCTGAAACAGCACCAATGCTGACAGGTAAGTGTCTATTTCTATAGATAGATTGATGGATGGAGTGATGGATGGATGGATGGATGGATGGATGGATGGATGGATGGATGGATGGATGGATAGATAGGTACATGAGTTGAAACAACTTTTTGTTAAAAAAAATGTTTTTGTTAAAAAAAATGTTTTTGTTTGAAAAAGTGAATGTTTTTTAGGCCTGTGTTACATTGATGGATGGAGTGATGGAGTGATGGATGGATGGATGGATGGATGGATAGATAGATGAATAGATGAATATATAGATACATGAGTTTAAACCACTTTTTGTTAAAAAAAATATGTTTTTGTTTGAAAAAGTGAATGTTTTTAGGCCTGTGTTATACATGGATGGATGGAGTGATGGATGGATGGATGGATGGATGGATAGATAGATAAATAGATAGATAGATGAATAGATGAATATATAGATACATGAGTTTAAACAACTTTTTGTTAAAAAAAAAAAAGTTTTTGTTTGAAAAAGTGAATGTTTTTAGGCCTGTGTTATACATGGATGGATGGAGTGATGGAGTGATGGAGTGATGGATGGATGGATGGATAGATAGATGGATAGATGGATAGATGGATAGATGGATAGATGAGTTTGATCGACTGTTTGTTCATATTTTTTTATTGTTTTGTGTTAAATATTGAAAGTAGTCTTTGGACTAATGGTTAGTTTGGGTTTAGGGTTAGTTTGAGGCTATGGTTAGGTTAGGGTTAAAATGGCATATAGGTAGGGAGGTAAAAACGACTTTCACCCTCATTAGTAACCACCCTCATTTGCATAAAGGGCATCTGATTGGCCGAATCTTAACTGTCCATATATCTGCAACGGTGTGTTTTATCTGTACGAAACTTGGTTTATATAGTAATTGATGTATGGCTAGTCGACTGGTGGTGGTTTGGTGCGCCTCTAGCGCCACCAGGTGTGTAGACACGGTACTGCACTTTATTTTTTAGATTTGTTTTTTTTTAACAGGGGTCTATTTTATAAATTGCTGTTGTATCTAGGGTTATTTTATATAGGGGTGGTCTATCCTGGTATATTTTGGGTAGGGTCTGTGTAGGTCCCGCCAGTGGTCAGTGTTTTTTGGTTTTGTTTTCTGTTTTTTTGTGCAGGTGGTGGGTAGGTTTAGCTGGTTAGGTGAGGTAGCGTGCCAGGCCTTTGGCCTTTGACCCTGCATCCATGCAGACGCCCTGACGCAAACTGAACTTGAGTTTTCCCCCAGCTGTTCACCTGTCAATGCAAAATGGTTGCATTTGCCGTGCATATCAGCACGAGTGCTGAAACAGCACCAATGCTGACAGGTAAGTGTCTATTTCTATAGATAGATTGATGGATGGAGTGATGGATGGATGGATGGATGGATGGATGGATGGATGGATGGATGGATGGATGGATGGATGGATGGATGGATAGATAGGTACATGAGTTGAAACAACTTTTTGTTAAAAAAAATGTTTTTGTTAAAAAAAATGTTTTTGTTTGAAAAAGTGAATGTTTTTTAGGCCTGTGTTACATTGATGGATGGAGTGATGGAGTGATGGATGGATGGATGGATGGATGGATAGATAGATGAATAGATGAATATATAGATACATGAGTTTAAACCACTTTTTGTTAAAAAAAATATGTTTTTGTTTGAAAAAGTGAATGTTTTTAGGCCTGTGTTATACATGGATGGATGGAGTGATGGATGGATGGATGGATGGATGGATAGATAGATAAATAGATAGATAGATGAATAGATGAATATATAGATACATGAGTTTAAACAACTTTTTGTTAAAAAAAAAAAAGTTTTTGTTTGAAAAAGTGAATGTTTTTAGGCCTGTGTTATACATGGATGGATGGAGTGATGGAGTGATGGAGTGATGGATGGATGGATGGATAGATAGATGGATAGATGGATAGATGGATAGATGGATAGATGAGTTTGATCGACTGTTTGTTCATATTTTTTTATTGTTTTGTGTTAAATATTGAAAGTAGTCTTTGGACTAATGGTTAGTTTGGGTTTAGGGTTAGTTTGAGGCTATGGTTAGGTTAGGGTTAAAATGGCATATAGGTAGGGAGGTAAAAACGACTTTCACCCTCATTAGTAACCACCCTCATTTGCATAAAGGGCATCTGATTGGCCGAATCTTAACTGTCCATATATCTGCAACGGTGTGTTTTATCTGTACGAAACTTGGTTTATATAGTAATTGATGTATGGCTAGTCGACTGGTGGTGGTTTGGTGCGCCTCTAGCGCCACCAGGTGTGTAGACACGGTACTGCACTTTATTTTTTAGATTTGTTTTTTTTTAACAGGGGTCTATTTTATAAATTGCTGTTGTATCTAGGGTTATTTTATATAGGGGTGGTCTATCCTGGTATATTTTGGGTAGGGTCTGTGTAGGTCCCGCCAGTGGTCAGTGTTTTTTGGTTTTGTTTTCTGTTTTTTTGTGCAGGTGGTGGGTAGGTTTAGCTGGTTAGGTGAGGTAGCGTGCCAGGCCTTTGGCCTTTGACCCTGCATCCATGCAGACGCCCTGACGCAAACTGAACTTGAGTTTTCCCCCAGCTGTTCACCTGTCAATGCAAAATGGTTGCATTTGCCGTGCATATCAGCACGAGTGCTGAAACAGCACCAATGCTGACAGGTAAGTGTCTATTTCTATAGATAGATTGATGGATGGAGTGATGGATGGATGGATGGATGGATGGATGGATGGATGGATGGATGGATGGATGGATAGATAGGTACATGAGTTGAAACAACTTTTTGTTAAAAAAAATGTTTTTGTTAAAAAAAATGTTTTTGTTTGAAAAAGTGAATGTTTTTTAGGCCTGTGTTACATTGATGGATGGAGTGATGGAGTGATGGATGGATGGATGGATGGATGGATAGATAGATGAATAGATGAATATATAGATACATGAGTTTAAACCACTTTTTGTTAAAAAAAATATGTTTTTGTTTGAAAAAGTGAATGTTTTTAGGCCTGTGTTATACATGGATGGATGGAGTGATGGATGGATGGATGGATGGATGGATAGATAGATAAATAGATAGATAGATGAATAGATGAATATATAGATACATGAGTTTAAACAACTTTTTGTTAAAAAAAAAAAAGTTTTTGTTTGAAAAAGTGAATGTTTTTAGGCCTGTGTTATACATGGATGGATGGAGTGATGGAGTGATGGAGTGATGGATGGATGGATGGATAGATAGATGGATAGATGGATAGATGGATAGATGGATAGATGGATAGATGAGTTTGATCGACTGTTTGTTCATATTTTTTTATTGTTTTGTGTTAAATATTGAAAGTAGTCTTTGGACTAATGGTTAGTTTGGGTTTAGGGTTAGTTTGAGGCTATGGTTAGGTTAGGGTTAAAATGGCATATAGGTAGGGAGGTAAAAACGACTTTCACCCTCATTAGTAACCACCCTCATTTGCATAAAGGGCATCTGATTGGCCGAATCTTAACTGTCCATATATCTGCAACGGTGTGTTTTATCTGTACGAAACTTGGTTTATATAGTAATTGATGTATGGCTAGTCGACTGGTGGTGGTTTGGTGCGCCTCTAGCGCCACCAGGTGTGTAGACACGGTACTGCACTTTATTTTTTAGATTTGTTTTTTTTTAACAGGGGTCTATTTTATAAATTGCTGTTGTATCTAGGGTTATTTTATATAGGGGTGGTCTATCCTGGTATATTTTGGGTAGGGTCTGTGTAGGTCCCGCCAGTGGTCAGTGTTTTTTGGTTTTGTTTTCTGTTTTTTTGTGCAGGTGGTGGGTAGGTTTAGCTGGTTAGGTGAGGTAGCGTGCCAGGCCTTTGGCCTTTGACCCTGCATCCATGCAGACGCCCTGACGCAAACTGAACTTGAGTTTTCCCCCAGCTGTTCACCTGTCAATGCAAAATGGTTGCATTTGCCGTGCATATCAGCACGAGTGCTGAAACAGCACCAATGCTGACAGGTAAGTGTCTATTTCTATAGATAGATTGATGGATGGAGTGATGGATGGATGGATGGATGGATGGATGGATGGATGGATGGATGGATGGATGGATGGATGGATGGATGGATAGATAGGTACATGAGTTGAAACAACTTTTTGTTAAAAAAAATGTTTTTGTTAAAAAAAATGTTTTTGTTTGAAAAAGTGAATGTTTTTTAGGCCTGTGTTACATTGATGGATGGAGTGATGGAGTGATGGATGGATGGATGGATGGATGGATAGATAGATGAATAGATGAATATATAGATACATGAGTTTAAACCACTTTTTGTTAAAAAAAATATGTTTTTGTTTGAAAAAGTGAATGTTTTTAGGCCTGTGTTATACATGGATGGATGGAGTGATGGATGGATGGATGGATGGATGGATAGATAGATAAATAGATAGATAGATGAATAGATGAATATATAGATACATGAGTTTAAACAACTTTTTGTTAAAAAAAAAAAAGTTTTTGTTTGAAAAAGTGAATGTTTTTAGGCCTGTGTTATACATGGATGGATGGAGTGATGGAGTGATGGAGTGATGGATGGATGGATGGATAGATAGATGGATAGATGGATAGATGGATAGATGGATAGATGAGTTTGATCGACTGTTTGTTCATATTTTTTTATTGTTTTGTGTTAAATATTGAAAGTAGTCTTTGGACTAATGGTTAGTTTGGGTTTAGGGTTAGTTTGAGGCTATGGTTAGGTTAGGGTTAAAATGGCATATAGGTAGGGAGGTAAAAACGACTTTCACCCTCATTAGTAACCACCCTCATTTGCATAAAGGGCATCTGATTGGCCGAATCTTAACTGTCCATATATCTGCAACGGTGTGTTTTATCTGTACGAAACTTGGTTTATATAGTAATTGATGTATGGCTAGTCGACTGGTGGTGGTTTGGTGCGCCTCTAGCGCCACCAGGTGTGTAGACACGGTACTGCACTTTATTTTTTAGATTTGTTTTTTTTTAACAGGGGTCTATTTTATAAATTGCTGTTGTATCTAGGGTTATTTTATATAGGGGTGGTCTATCCTGGTATATTTTGGGTAGGGTCTGTGTAGGTCCCGCCAGTGGTCAGTGTTTTTTGGTTTTGTTTTCTGTTTTTTTGTGCAGGTGGTGGGTAGGTTTAGCTGGTTAGGTGAGGTAGCGTGCCAGGCCTTTGGCCTTTGACCCTGCATCCATGCAGACGCCCTGACGCAAACTGAACTTGAGTTTTCCCCCAGCTGTTCACCTGTCAATGCAAAATGGTTGCATTTGCCGTGCATATCAGCACGAGTGCTGAAACAGCACCAATGCTGACAGGTAAGTGTCTATTTCTATAGATAGATTGATGGATGGAGTGATGGATGGATGGATGGATGGATGGATGGATGGATGGATGGATGGATGGATGGATGGATGGATGGATGGATAGATAGGTACATGAGTTGAAACAACTTTTTGTTAAAAAAAATGTTTTTGTTAAAAAAAATGTTTTTGTTTGAAAAAGTGAATGTTTTTTAGGCCTGTGTTACATTGATGGATGGAGTGATGGAGTGATGGATGGATGGATGGATGGATGGATAGATAGATGAATAGATGAATATATAGATACATGAGTTTAAACCACTTTTTGTTAAAAAAAATATGTTTTTGTTTGAAAAAGTGAATGTTTTTAGGCCTGTGTTATACATGGATGGATGGAGTGATGGATGGATGGATGGATGGATGGATAGATAGATAAATAGATAGATAGATGAATAGATGAATATATAGATACATGAGTTTAAACAACTTTTTGTTAAAAAAAAAAAAGTTTTTGTTTGAAAAAGTGAATGTTTTTAGGCCTGTGTTATACATGGATGGATGGAGTGATGGAGTGATGGAGTGATGGATGGATGGATGGATAGATAGATGGATAGATGGATAGATGGATAGATGGATAGATGAGTTTGATCGACTGTTTGTTCATATTTTTTTATTGTTTTGTGTTAAATATTGAAAGTAGTCTTTGGACTAATGGTTAGTTTGGGTTTAGGGTTAGTTTGAGGCTATGGTTAGGTTAGGGTTAAAATGGCATATAGGTAGGGAGGTAAAAACGACTTTCACCCTCATTAGTAACCACCCTCATTTGCATAAAGGGCATCTGATTGGCCGAATCTTAACTGTCCATATATCTGCAACGGTGTGTTTTATCTGTACGAAACTTGGTTTATATAGTAATTGATGTATGGCTAGTCGACTGGTGGTGGTTTGGTGCGCCTCTAGCGCCACCAGGTGTGTAGACACGGTACTGCACTTTATTTTTTAGATTTGTTTTTTTTTAACAGGGGTCTATTTTATAAATTGCTGTTGTATCTAGGGTTATTTTATATAGGGGTGGTCTATCCTGGTATATTTTGGGTAGGGTCTGTGTAGGTCCCGCCAGTGGTCAGTGTTTTTTGGTTTTGTTTTCTGTTTTTTTGTGCAGGTGGTGGGTAGGTTTAGCTGGTTAGGTGAGGTAGCGTGCCAGGCCTTTGGCCTTTGACCCTGCATCCATGCAGACGCCCTGACGCAAACTGAACTTGAGTTTTCCCCCAGCTGTTCACCTGTCAATGCAAAATGGTTGCATTTGCCGTGCATATCAGCACGAGTGCTGAAACAGCACCAATGCTGACAGGTAAGTGTCTATTTCTATAGATAGATTGATGGATGGAGTGATGGATGGATGGATGGATGGATGGATGGATGGATGGATGGATGGATGGATGGATGGATGGATGGATGGATAGATAGGTACATGAGTTGAAACAACTTTTTGTTAAAAAAAATGTTTTTGTTAAAAAAAATGTTTTTGTTTGAAAAAGTGAATGTTTTTTAGGCCTGTGTTACATTGATGGATGGAGTGATGGAGTGATGGATGGATGGATGGATGGATGGATAGATAGATGAATAGATGAATATATAGATACATGAGTTTAAACCACTTTTTGTTAAAAAAAATATGTTTTTGTTTGAAAAAGTGAATGTTTTTAGGCCTGTGTTATACATGGATGGATGGAGTGATGGATGGATGGATGGATGGATGGATAGATAGATAAATAGATAGATAGATGAATAGATGAATATATAGATACATGAG
This sequence comes from Leuciscus leuciscus, assembly GCF_965113295.1. Taxonomy (NCBI): domain Eukaryota; kingdom Metazoa; phylum Chordata; class Actinopteri; order Cypriniformes; family Leuciscidae; genus Leuciscus; species Leuciscus leuciscus. Next base: position 4,800 of record NW_028118235.1, on the reverse strand, counting down.
TTTAAACAACTTTTTGTTAAAAAAAAAAAAGTTTTTGTTTGAAAAAGTGAATGTTTTTAGGCCTGTGTTATACATGGATGGATGGAGTGATGGAGTGATGGAGTGATGGATGGATGGATGGATAGATAGATGGATAGATGGATAGATGGATAGATGGATAGATGAGTTTGATCGACTGTTTGTTCATATTTTTTTATTGTTTTGTGTTAAATATTGAAAGTAGTCTTTGGACTAATGGTTAGTTTGGGTTTAGGGTTAGTTTGAGGCTATGGTTAGGTTAGGGTTAAAATGGCATATAGGTAGGGAGGTAAAAACGACTTTCACCCTCATTAGTAACCACCCTCATTTGCATAAAGGGCATCTGATTGGCCGAATCTTAACTGTCCATATATCTGCAACGGTGTGTTTTATCTGTACGAAACTTGGTTTATATAGTAATTGATGTATGGCTAGTCGACTGGTGGTGGTTTGGTGCGCCTCTAGCGCCACCAGGTGTGTAGACACGGTACTGCACTTTATTTTTTAGATTTGTTTTTTTTTAACAGGGGTCTATTTTATAAATTGCTGTTGTATCTAGGGTTATTTTATATAGGGGTGGTCTATCCTGGTATATTTTGGGTAGGGTCTGTGTAGGTCCCGCCAGTGGTCAGTGTTTTTTGGTTTTGTTTTCTGTTTTTTTGTGCAGGTGGTGGGTAGGTTTAGCTGGTTAGGTGAGGTAGCGTGCCAGGCCTTTGGCCTTTGACCCTGCATCCATGCAGACGCCCTGACGCAAACTGAACTTGAGTTTTCCCCCAGCTGTTCACCTGTCAATGCAAAATGGTTGCATTTGCCGTGCATATCAGCACGAGTGCTGAAACAGCACCAATGCTGACAGGTAAGTGTCTATTTCTATAGATAGATTGATGGATGGAGTGATGGATGGATGGATGGATGGATGGATGGATGGATGGATGGATGGATGGATGGATGGATGGATGGATGGATAGATAGGTACATGAGTTGAAACAACTTTTTGTTAAAAAAAATTTTTTTGTTAAAAAAAATGTTTTTGTTTGAAAAAGTGAATGTTTTTTAGGCCTGTGTTACATTGATGGATGGAGTGATGGAGTGATGGATGGATGGATGGATGGATGGATAGATAGATGAATAGATGAATATATAGATACATGAGTTTAAACCACTTTTTGTTAAAAAAAATATGTTTTTGTTTGAAAAAGTGAATGTTTTTAGGCCTGTGTTATACATGGATGGATGGAGTGATGGATGGATGGATGGATGGATGGATAGATAGATAAATAGATAGATAGATGAATAGATGAATATATAGATACATGAGTTTAAACAACTTTTTGTTAAAAAAAAAAAAGTTTTTGTTTGAAAAAGTGAATGTTTTTAGGCCTGTGTTATACATGGATGGATGGAGTGATGGAGTGATGGAGTGATGGATGGATGGATGGATAGATAGATGGATAGATGGATAGATGGATAGATGGATAGATGAGTTTGATCGACTGTTTGTTCATATTTTTTTATTGTTTTGTGTTAAATATTGAAAGTAGTCTTTGGACTAATGGTTAGTTTGGGTTTAGGGTTAGTTTGAGGCTATGGTTAGGTTAGGGTTAAAATGGCATATAGGTAGGGAGGTAAAAACGACTTTCACCCTCATTAGTAACCACCCTCATTTGCATAAAGGGCATCTGATTGGCCGAATCTTAACTGTCCATATATCTGCAACGGTGTGTTTTATCTGTACGAAACTTGGTTTATATAGTAATTGATGTATGGCTAGTCGACTGGTGGTGGTTTGGTGCGCCTCTAGCGCCACCAGGTGTGTAGACACGGTACTGCACTTTATTTTTTAGATTTGTTTTTTTTTAACAGGGGTCTATTTTATAAATTGCTGTTGTATCTAGGGTTATTTTATATAGGGGTGGTCTATCCTGGTATATTTTGGGTAGGGTCTGTGTAGGTCCCGCCAGTGGTCAGTGTTTTTTGGTTTTGTTTTCTGTTTTTTTGTGCAGGTGGTGGGTAGGTTTAGCTGGTTAGGTGAGGTAGCGTGCCAGGCCTTTGGCCTTTGACCCTGCATCCATGCAGACGCCCTGACGCAAACTGAACTTGAGTTTTCCCCCAGCTGTTCACCTGTCAATGCAAAATGGTTGCATTTGCCGTGCATATCAGCACGAGTGCTGAAACAGCACCAATGCTGACAGGTAAGTGTCTATTTCTATAGATAGATTGATGGATGGAGTGATGGATGGATGGATGGATGGATGGATGGATGGATGGATGGATGGATGGATGGATGGATGGATGGATGGATAGATAGGTACATGAGTTGAAACAACTTTTTGTTAAAAAAAATGTTTTTGTTAAAAAAAATGTTTTTGTTTGAAAAAGTGAATGTTTTTTAGGCCTGTGTTACATTGATGGATGGAGTGATGGAGTGATGGATGGATGGATGGATGGATGGATAGATAGATGAATAGATGAATATATAGATACATGAGTTTAAACCACTTTTTGTTAAAAAAAATATGTTTTTGTTTGAAAAAGTGAATGTTTTTAGGCCTGTGTTATACATGGATGGATGGAGTGATGGATGGATGGATGGATGGATGGATAGATAGATAAATAGATAGATAGATGAATAGATGAATATATAGATACATGAGTTTAAACAACTTTTTGTTAAAAAAAAAAAAGTTTTTGTTTGAAAAAGTGAATGTTTTTAGGCCTGTGTTATACATGGATGGATGGAGTGATGGAGTGATGGAGTGATGGATGGATGGATGGATAGATAGATGGATAGATGGATAGATGGATAGATGGATAGATGAGTTTGATCGACTGTTTGTTCATATTTTTTTATTGTTTTGTGTTAAATATTGAAAGTAGTCTTTGGACTAATGGTTAGTTTGGGTTTAGGGTTAGTTTGAGGCTATGGTTAGGTTAGGGTTAAAATGGCATATAGGTAGGGAGGTAAAAACGACTTTCACCCTCATTAGTAACCACCCTCATTTGCATAAAGGGCATCTGATTGGCCGAATCTTAACTGTCCATATATCTGCAACGGTGTGTTTTATCTGTACGAAACTTGGTTTATATAGTAATTGATGTATGGCTAGTCGACTGGTGGTGGTTTGGTGCGCCTCTAGCGCCACCAGGTGTGTAGACACGGTACTGCACTTTATTTTTTAGATTTGTTTTTTTTTAACAGGGGTCTATTTTATAAATTGCTGTTGTATCTAGGGTTATTTTATATAGGGGTGGTCTATCCTGGTATATTTTGGGTAGGGTCTGTGTAGGTCCCGCCAGTGGTCAGTGTTTTTTGGTTTTGTTTTCTGTTTTTTTGTGCAGGTGGTGGGTAGGTTTAGCTGGTTAGGTGAGGTAGCGTGCCAGGCCTTTGGCCTTTGACCCTGCATCCATGCAGACGCCCTGACGCAAACTGAACTTGAGTTTTCCCCCAGCTGTTCACCTGTCAATGCAAAATGGTTGCATTTGCCGTGCATATCAGCACGAGTGCTGAAACAGCACCAATGCTGACAGGTAAGTGTCTATTTCTATAGATAGATTGATGGATGGAGTGATGGATGGATGGATGGATGGATGGATGGATGGATGGATGGATGGATGGATGGATGGATGGATGGATGGATAGATAGGTACATGAGTTGAAACAACTTTTTGTTAAAAAAAATTTTTTTGTTAAAAAAAATGTTTTTGTTTGAAAAAGTGAATGTTTTTTAGGCCTGTGTTACATTGATGGATGGAGTGATGGAGTGATGGATGGATGGATGGATGGATGGATAGATAGATGAATAGATGAATATATAGATACATGAGTTTAAACCACTTTTTGTTAAAAAAAATATGTTTTTGTTTGAAAAAGTGAATGTTTTTAGGCCTGTGTTATACATGGATGGATGGAGTGATGGATGGATGGATGGATGGATGGATAGATAGATAAATAGATAGATAGATGAATAGATGAATATATAGATACATGAGTTTAAACAACTTTTTGTTAAAAAAAAAAAAGTTTTTGTTTGAAAAGTGAATGTTTTTAGGCCTGTGTTATACATGGATGGATGGAGTGATGGAGTGATGGAGTGATGGATGGATGGATGGATAGATAGATGGATAGATGGATAGATGGATAGATGGATAGATGAGTTTGATCGACTGTTTGTTCATATTTTTTTATTGTTTTGTGTTAAATATTGAAAGTAGTCTTTGGACTAATGGTTAGTTTGGGTTTAGGGTTAGTTTGAGGCTATGGTTAGGTTAGGGTTAAAATGGCATATAGGTAGGGAGGTAAAAACGACTTTCACCCTCATTAGTAACCACCCTCATTTGCATAAAGGGCATCTGATTGGCCGAATCTTAACTGTCCATATATCTGCAACGGTGTGTTTTATCTGTACGAAACTTGGTTTATATAGTAATTGATGTATTATGGCTAGTCGACTGGTGGTGGTTTGGTGCGCCTCTAGCGCCACCAGGTGTGTAGACACGGTACTGCACTTTATTTTTTAGATTTGTTTTTTTTTAACAGGGGTCTATTTTATAAATTGCTGTTGTATCTAGGGTTATTTTATATAGGGGTGGTCTATCCTGGTATATTTTGGGTAGGGTCTGTGTAGGTCCCGCCAGTGGTCAGTGTTTTTTGGTTTTGTTTTCTGTTTTTTTGTGCAGGTGGTGGGTAGGTTTAGCTGGTTAGGTGAGGTAGCGTGCCAGGCCTTTGGCCTTTGACCCTGCATCCATGCAGACGCCCTGACGCAAACTGAACTTGAGTTTTCC
>NW_028118236.1:0-42574 GCF_965113295.1 Leuciscus leuciscus | reverse complement strand
TATAAGCAACTGAAAAAAGCACAAATGTCAGGGCATGTCAGAACATCTCAAGGACCCCAAAAACACCTCAGACCCCAGAGGGTTAAGAGTGTAAGAATTGATTTTCCTGCTAAGACAAAAGATGAGATAAGACTCACCCTACAATAAAGCAATAAAACGCACCCTGGAAAGAAGATCGCAAAGAAAGAGCACAGGACATTGTCTTGCCCAAACTTATCTCCTTGTTTATATATGCATCCCCTCTCTCCCTCCTCCCCCCGATTCAAGTCACTAAAAGTTCACTAAGATTGTCTATATATCACATATGATGTATCTTGTAAATCTATTGTTTTTCCTTTTCATGTTTGGTATCATTTTAAATGTCTCAGTGCGACTGGTAAAATGGTCTTAATTGCATTGCAGTCATTGGTGTTATGAGAAAGATTGAAAACTTAGGAGAATTCTGTTTTCCTCTTTGGGTGGTGTCTCTTCAAGATATCTGATAATTCTCTCCTCTCCCCCAAAACCAGGTGTTACCCCCCTGGGGTACATGAATTGACCCAAAACAACTCTAAAAATATTTATACAAGCCTTTTGTTCTGGTCTGGGTATATAATGGAAAGTGGCAGAGCAGTCTTTGGGAACCTGTAACCAGGAAAAAAACCCACACAGTGGTGTGTCTGTGTTTCCCCAAGTCTTACACTTGGAACACACTCACACAACACTGAGTGTCTCTGTCAGGAATGTATTGCTTACTCTTAGAGTCATCTTTGAGTAATTGATGTCATGTATTTATTATTTCTGAATTGGCTTTTAATCATTTACTTGTGTAAATGGCAGGATACATTTTTACCTGACAAATAAAATGTTACATTTGAATTATTCTGCATTATTCTGAAATCATTATTCGTAGAAGATTACTGTGTAGTCTGGTGTTTCCACAAAGCTACTCCAGGATAGATCAAACCGAAGGCACTAAAGAATGGAGCATGGAGCACATCATTAAGGAGACCTTCCGATTTCTGACTATCACTGACTTTGCACGTTGCATCTTGCAACTATTAAAAAAAATTACACCTTTTGGGAAGCATAGTGCGACCACTTAAGGGTAAAATAGTTTGCACTGCATCCTCTGACTATTTCAGAACTGGTTACATTTGTGATCGTGAGCGCACATTCGCGGCGTGACATCACAAAGCGATACCGGGTCCATAATGAATGAATAATTGAAAATATGGGATACTCAGAATAATCAAAGATCTAAATTAAGTCATAATCAATATTTATGATAAGATTTTGAGAATATTTATGAATATATTTTCTAATAAGAAACACAATCTAAATTTGATTATCATTTGAAATTGGAGTCAGATTTAGCGTAGGGCTAAAGTAATATTGAAACTAAATTCTAATAAATAAAGTGAACTTTACTGGAGCTCTGAAAAGACATACACGCATTATCCCTTAGCCCAGACCGTTGGATTTCCGTCGTTGGGCCAATGGGTGGTCTTTACAAGAGGGAGTTGTTATGGAGAGGAATTGCAGATCAAATAGGATTCAGGGAGTGAATTTGCATATTCACTCTGCGCATCGCCAGTGAAAAACGCTTGGGTATGAACAAAAAGATGCACTGAAAAACATCTTGTGTACGCAATAATCGTCCCGGTGTGCACAGGCTTTAAGGATGCACAATGCCGGATCTAGGCCGTATTCAGATCAGATGGAGGACCTGCATCTTGACACGACCACAACGCATCCCTGAAGTGTCAGCAGAGATTGTGTCAACTAGACTCTCCCTCATCGACACGACAGCCATCAGCACTGATCCTCAACAAACTCGTCTCCATACCTACGTGATGATTCCGATCTTCAACCAGATGGAACTGGATAAATATTTTAAATGTTCTGATCTAATCTGATTTCTGACCTATAATGCTGCCTGAATCATAATCACAGACTCTTTGTTCGTTGGCCAGTGGAGAACCCCTGACTGAGCCTGGTTTCTCCTAAGGTTTTTTTGTCCATTCTGTCACCTGATGGAGTTCTGGTTCCTTGCCACAGTTGCCTTTTTCTCCTTTGGCTTTTGGCTTGCTTAGTTGGGGACATTAATATTCAACAATATTATTGAGATGCCTGCATTGACACCATTATATGAGAACTGAACTGAGTTGGACGATGACATTACAGTTTTCTCCAGAGCAGGTATTCAAAATTGAACCATCACTGAACTTACTTAAGCTGGACTGTGATGCTATTTTCTTCTAGAAAAAAACATTTTTCATTATTTCATTATTTTCCTGTTATCCCTGTAAAGCTGCTTTGAAACCTATTATAAAAAAATATAAATAAAGGTGACTTGACTTGACTGCTTATCTATATAAACATCTACTGAACCCGGAACATCCCTTTGATTATGATTAACAATTAACTTGAACTACTTATTTATCTGAAGCAATGTAAATCATGTACAAAAGACAGTAAATCAGGACACTATAAAAGGAACATGAGAGGCTGTGAGGATGACAGAGCAAGAGCTGGAAACAAACATCAGTGAAGAATGAAGGGTTTAGTATGTTTACTGCTGCTGTTGGAAACCTTTGTGTGTGTCGTACAGCATCAGGTAGATGGAGGACTCAATGAGAATGAGATCAGTCAACAGCTCAGATCTGAGGACGGAAGACAGAATCCACCTCAAACAGACACTTTGAGAGATGAAGCTTCAACTGACAGCCAACAAAACTACCATCTGTGCTTCAGTGACATCCATGCAGCACTGAGAGAACTGACCGCCACCGTTACAGAGCAGAAAGGAAACATCAGAGAACTGACCGCCACCATTACAGAGCAGAAAACCATCAACAGAGAACTGACCGCCACAGTTACAGAGCAGAAAGTGAACATCAGAGAACTGACCGCCACAGTTACAGAGCAGAAAGTGAACATCAGAGAACTGACCGCCACCGTTACAGAGCAGAAAACCATCATCAGAGAACTGACCGCCAACATCAGAGCTTTAGAGACGCAACTGAGGGAAGAGATGAACAAGAAAAATGATGGTACCTCATCAAAACATTCACTCTTTTATCAATGATCCTCAAAGTAAAACCAATGGAATACATTGCATAGTGTAAATGTTAGTGTAAAGTTGAGTGTATACTGTGTAAATTGTGTAATCTATCTATTACAATAATCAGTGTGAATGTCATTTAACAGAATCTTTATTCCTTCACAGAAATCTTAAATCTTACTCTGAGTCAAGTGGAGGAGTTGAGAAAGGAAAACAGAGGTGAAAGTGTGCTTGAATGATGTTAAATTCAGTGTATTCATTCTCAGTGTAATAGAGTAATATACCACAATATTGCTTGTTTTTTTAACAACAGACAGAGAAATAGCTTTTTCAGCTGCACTGATGAAATCTGACAGTGGAAATTATATTGGTCCTTTCACCACTGAAATCACACTAACCTACAGGAACGTCTTCACAAACATAGGGAACGCCTACAACCCAATTACAGGTAATTATCAATGAAATGAGTCATAAAACTCAGTTTATAGTAATGAAAACCCTTCTGCTCCATTCAGACCTCTCTGCAGTTGTGTAATGTGTATTAGAGAATTAAATGATTTGCCATCTTTCAAAACTATTACACAGTGTGCTTGGTAATAAAGCAATCATACAGGAAACATCTGATTCTGTATCTCGTTATTTGATTTAGGTGTTTTCACAGCCCCACTGAAAGGAGCGTACATGTTCAGAGTCTCTGTATTTGGTCATGGAGGAACTACAGCAACTGCAGACATTTTTAAGAATGGAGAGCGTATGGTTGTAGCACATGCTTATCAGCCTCAGCGTGATTTAAACTCCTCTAATGGAGTTGTGTTGATCCTGGAGGTTGGAGATGTTGTCTATGTGATACTTGGGTCTGGCAGGAGGATATATGATGACCAGAATAATCGCAACACTTTCAGTGGTTTCCTACTGTTTCCCTTAAGATAACAGGAGCTTTGCAGAATGTGATTCCAATAATTCTGAACCTTCAGCGTATGATTTAAGATGAAACTCATGAAGAATCATTAACATATGAACCTGTATTAATGAGGACTAAAGTGTGTTTGAAATTTGCAATAGATTACTGTATAAAAGTCTCAGCTGTCTATACATGTAAGTGTGTATTAAGAGTTTCAGCACTGAGACAGAACCCATGAATATCACCTGTGACTCAAAAGTGTTTTGTTAAAGCAGTAAATCTAATAATGTTAAATAATACATTTTTAAGTATAGTTTGTTGCTGATCCTTGATCTGTATCTCTTCACCCTACATACATAAATAAATAAGAGAATAAAGAGACATTGTGGCATTTTCTTTTCCTCATATTTTCATGAATATTTCCCCAACAATGCTTGCTATTATCATGATATCATGCTTATCGATCAAAATAACTGATTTTGTGGTGGCAATTTCCAGAAACTTTTAAGAGTTTTATTTATCATTTACCGGATTATGTATTATGTTAGATGCACAATAGTCATACAGCACGATAATCGAGGACATAACTGGAAAAAGGATCAGGGAAGGCAAACGATAAGGTCACAGGCAGGGAACAAGAAACAATAGTCAGTAATACAAATAAGGTTCATACACAAGAAGACAGTCACTGGAATAGAACGCTCAGAATGGCAGCCGGGTCAAACTATAGTTCACGAGGAGGTGTGTGTGTGTCTGCCTGGCTTAAATAGCTGGGTGATATGAGACATGTTCATGGCTAGGTATGTGGGCTCTTGGGAATTGTAGTCCACGGTTAATACTCTGGAGATTGAGACCTCTGGTGGCCGATCGAGGGATCTCCAATGGAGTTTGTAACAAAAATAATAAACAATTTAAGACCTTGAAGGTATTTATGACATAAATATGGTACCGGATGGTATTTATGATGGTATTTATGACATAAAACGCGATAATTCATCGCGAGAAGTGGAAAGTCTTGCCGGTGTCTGTTCCTGATTTTAATTCATTTGAGTGTTTGGTTTTTAAATTACACGGACCAACCCCAACGATTATCACATCAGTCTACCGTCCCCCTAAGCCACACAAGGACTTTCTGCTTGAACTCTCAACATTACTCACTCACCTATCTACACTCTCATCAAATGTAATAGTGCTTGGGGACTTTAACATACATATGGACAATAGCAATCTTCTTCTCACCAAAGACTTCTCATCCTGTCTGGATAGCTTTGGATTTAATCAATACATCAACTGTGCAACTCATTCCAAAGGCCACTGCCTGGATTTATTGTGCTGCTCTGGACTTACCCCTCTTAACTGTGCAGTTGATGATCTCCTTATCACCGATCACTTCTTCATTTATTTCAGTGTTACACTTCAGCTCTCCTCAACCAAACCAACCCGGTTTATCTCCTTTAGGAATATTAAGGACATTAACCCTGATACCCTCTCCTCCTGCATTGATAATATTAACCTACTGGACAATAACTCTCTACCTGATGACCTGGTTGTTCACTATAATGATCAATTAGCTCTCATTCTAAACTCCCTTGCTCCAGTCAAAACTCGTTCTGTCTCTTTCACTCAGTCTGCTCCCTGGTTCACCCCTCAACTCCGGACTTTGAAAACTAAATCCAGACTGCTTAAGCGCCTCTACAGAAAGACTGGTCTCACTATCCATAAAGAAATGTATAAAGCTCATATGTCTCACTATAAGGACTCAATCGTACAAACCAAATCACATTACTACTCCGGTCTAATCAACTCCAATAGAGGCAACGCTAAGTCACTGTACTCCATACTCAATAAGATTCACCAGCCACCTGACTCCCTTCCTTCACACATGTACTCCACTGCCACCTGTAATGCCCTCCTGTTATTTTTTAATGATAAGATTCATAACATCCATCGTCACATTGATCCAAACATCCTTCCCACCTCCTTATATGATCCTCCCCAACCATCACAATTATTATCCATCTTCAAACTTCCCAGTCCCTCTGAAATTGCAGAAACAATCCGTAAGTCAAAGCCTTCTACCTGTTTGTTAGACCCCCTTCCCACTAATCTGGTTAAATCTTGCCTCCCCTCTCTGCTCCCCCTTATCTACATCATCATACATGCATCTCTTACCACCGGTATTGTTCCTTTCCTCTTCAAAACTGCTGCAGTCACTCCAATACTTAAAAAGCCTGGTTCAGATCCAAACATTTTTAATAATTTTCGTCCCATTTCTAATCTACCCTTCATCTCCAAAATTTTAGAAAAAAATAGTTGCTGCCCAGCTCCACATTCACCTCACTCACAACTCCCTCTATGAACCCTTCCAGTCTGGTTTCCGTCCACTCCATAGCACAGAGACAGCTCTCCTCAAAATAACAAACGATCTTCTCATTGCAGCTGATTCTGGTTTATTATCCATCCTGGTTCTCCTTGATCTGAGTGCGGCCTTTGATACAATTTCTCATTCCATCCTCCTCCATAGGTTATCCTCCATCGGCATTGTTAACACCCCTTTTCATTGGTTTCAGTCATACCTATTAGGCCGCACTCAGTTCATCACTATCAAATCCTTCCGCTCCCAGCTGTCTCCAGTCACCTCAGGAGTGCCCCAGGGCTCTGTCCTGGGGCCCCTCCTCTTCATCATATACATCCTTCCCCTTGGCAATATTTTCCGCAAATTTAACATTCAATTTCACTGTTTCGCGGATGACACCCAACTTTACCTTTCCAGCAAACCAAACTTCACACTTCCTCCCTCCTCACTCACCACCTTCCTACAAGAAATAAAATCTTGGTTCAGTTCAAACTTCCTAAAATTAAACACAGATAAAACAGAACTTCTTGTCATCGGCACCAAAAACACCCTCTCTAAATTTGACAGTTTTTCTCTCCTCATTGATGATACCTCAGTTTCCCCCTCCCCTCAGGTAAAGAGTCTGGGTGTCGTCCTCGACAGTACACTATCTTTTCAATCCCACATCAACAGCATCACACGGTCAGCTTATTTCCACCTCCGTAATATCAACCGTCTCCGCCCCTCCCTTACCATTTACTCCGCTTCCATCCTTGTTCATAGCTTGGTCACATCGCGCATTGACTACTGTAATTCTCTCCTTTTTGGTCTCCCTCACAAAACCCTTCGTAAGCTCCAGTTGGTTCAGAATTCAGCAGCACGTGTCATAATCAAAACTCCCTTTTCGCACCATATCTCGCCTATTCTTCAACAACTACACTGGCTACCAGTTCAATACAGAATTGAGTTCAAAATTCTCCTGCTCACTTACAAGGCCATCCATAACCTCGCCCCTCCTTACATGTCAGATCTCCTCCATGTTGTCACCCCGTCCCGCTTTCTCAGATCCTCCTCCTCTACCCATCTCTCTGTTCCCTCTGTCCGCCTCAGTACCATGGGGAGCAGAGCCTTCTGCTGCTCTGCACCCAAACTCTGGAACTCTCTTCCGCCTCACATCAGGAACATTAACTCGCTCACAGAATTCAAATCCATACTCAAAACTCATCTGTTCAAAATATCTCACTCATTGTGAAACACACACTGTCCTGTTACTTGTATTTGTGCCATGTTTTATTTTTTTATTTATTTGCTTGTTTTTCTTATATTCTTGTGTTTTTATTTTGTACAGCGTCCTTGAGTGTCCAGAAAGGCGCTTTTAAATAAAATGCATTATTATTATTATTATTATTATAAAAACTTGTTTTTGTATTTTGTAAAGAGATTTACAATCCAAATTTTAACTTGAATGTACAGTACGGCATGATTCAGGCTTAGACTTTCTGAAATGATCAGAACAAAGATAATAATTCTATTACGTAAAAAACAGTGAATTTATTTAAAAGAAAATATTACAGATACATTTGTTTTAAATTACTAGTTCAAGATAATTTAGTTTTTTAATTAGGATTTTATAACAAAACATGCCATTTTTTAAGAGATGTACAAGCCAAATTTTAAATTGAATGTACAACATGACACGATTCAGACTTTGACTTTCTGAAATTTACAAACTTTATAGAAAATGTATAATAATGAATCATGTATGACCATTTCATTCTTAGAAATTCATGACATAAAAAAATCTTCTTTTTTTTTACAATTAAAATAATTAACTTCATTGTAAAGCATGACACGATTCATGCTGAATTGAAACATTTGAATTTTCTGTAATGTTAAAAATGTAAGAAAATATATTTAAAAATAATTAATTAATTAAATTCTTAAGATTTTATAGTACAAAACACAGACAAAGACATAAGATAAAACATTTTAATATAATTTTCTCCAGTAAACATATCTTGACTTAATCATGAGGAGTCTAAGGAAAAGGGGAAAAGTAAGGTATTGTAGCCTGAAAACAATGTCACAAAAGGAAAAACTAGATATTTCTAAAACATCTGAGCTGAAAGTGTTCCTGTAGCTCAATTGGTATTGCATTGCATTATCAGCACATAGGTTCAATTGGGTTCAATTCCCAGGTAACACACAAACTGATACAAATGTATACATTGAAAGTAACTACAGATCAAGTTTAAAGACATAAATGATCAAACAACAATAAAAGGGAAGAGAACCAAAAAGTGGCGCCAAAGAAAAGAACAGAATATAACAAAACAATCCTTATACTAAACCTAAACCTAACCAAAGAAAAAGGTGAAAAGAAAACCGAAGTCTTCGGTGCATCCGGCACCTAAATAGACTAACTACTAAAACAAAACATACACAGAGTGGCGCTCACTCTTAACCTAGTGTATCTAACAAATAAACAACACTACAGGCATTATGTATACCGCGGCATACTGACCTGTCATTCTCTTTCTCAAAGAGCCGTGTTACAGGGCCCCATAGCATTGAACTTGGACACACCTCGAAACTATTGTCTCTAAGATTCAAACATAAGTACTAAAGGTACAAACAAACCGAGCACAAAGCACACAACTCATTCCACTACAAAGAGCAAGACTTCACTATATGGATCTCAATTCACATTTTAGATAACTCAAACCGCTACACGAGCTCATGGTCGCTTCAGAGAGAGAGCATGAATGAGCACGCCATCCCTTTGAACCCAGTTGGACAACTCTGATTGGCTCCCGGGCGCCGCCCCAATGATGAGTGACGTCCCGCTAGGCCAGTCACAGCAGCCTGCGAGCCGAGAGCGAACTAGAAACAGAGAGAGATAATGAGCACAAACAATCAACACGTGCGAAATATACTAGCGTGCGCAGACCAGTGAAAACAAGACAAAACACACGTGGAACGTAACATGCATATTCACTCTGCGCATCGCCAGTGAAAATCGCTTGGGTATGAACAAAAAGATGCGCTGAAAAACATCTTGTGCGCGCGATAATCGTCTCGGTGTGCACGGGCTTTAAGGATGCACAATGCCAGATCTAGGCCGTATCCAGATCAGATGGAGGACCTGCATCTTGACACGACCACAACGCATCCCTAAAGTGTCAGCAGAGATTGTGTCAACTAGACTCTCCCTCATCGACACGACAGCCATCAGCACTGATCCTCAACAAACTCATCTCCATACCGGCGTGATGACTCCGATCTTCAACCAGATGGAACTGGATAAATATTTTAGATGTTCTGATCTAATCTGATTTCTGACCTATAATGCTGCCTGAATCATAATCACAGACTCTTTGTTCGTTGGCCAGTGGAGAACCCCTGACTGAGCCTGGGTTCTTCCAAGGTTTTTTTGTCCATTCTGTCACCTGATGGAGTTCTGGTTCCTTGCCACTGTTGCCTTTTTCACCTTTGGCTTTTGGCTTGCTTAGTTGGGGACATTTAATTTAATATTCAACAATATTATTGAGATGCCTGCATTGACACCATTATATGAGAACTGAACTGAGTTGGACGATGACATTACAGTTTTCTCCAGAGCGGGTATTCAAAAATGATCCATCACTGAACTTCCAGGTTGATCCAGTCCCTGTGAACCGGAAGTTGCAAATAACTGTTGTGACGTATTTCCAAGTGAAACGGAATATTGAACAGAGGGCTGGGTTTTAGTGTCAGCGATCCTCCTCTCCATCTCTCGCTCATAGCAGACTAACGGTTTGAGGGGAGTGGTTAAGCGTTTTTCAACCCAAGCCGTCAAGCCTACGTCATCAGAAAAGGAACGACATTTCAGTCACAACAGTTATTTGCAACTTCCGGTTCACGAGGACTTTAAGCTGGACTGTGAGGCTATTTTCTTCTAGAAACAAACGTTGTTTCCTTATTTTCCTGTTATCCCTGTAAAGCTGCTTTGAAACAATCTGTATTATAAAAAAAACGCTATATAAATAAAGGTGACTTGACAACTTATGATCTATATAAATATCTACTGAACCCGGAACATCCCTTTGGTTACAATTAACCATTAACTACTTGTTTTTCTGGAGAAATGTAAATCATGTACAAAGACAGTAAATCAGGACACTATAAAAGGAACATGAGAGGCTGTGAGGATGAAGAGCAAGAGCTGGAAAAAAAACATCAGTGAAGAATGAAGGGTTTAGTATGTTTACTGCTGCTGTTGGAAACCTTTGTGTGTGTCGTACAGCATCAGGTAGATGGAGGACTCAATGAGAATGAGATCAGTCAACAGCTCAGATCTGAGGACGGAAGACAGAATCCACCTCAAACAGACACTTTGAGAGATGAAGCTTCAACTGACAGCCAACAAAACTACCATCTGTTCCTCACTGACATCCATGCCATGACATCCATCGCTGAGAGAACTGACCGCCACCGTTACAGAGCAGAAAGTGAACATCAGAGAACTGACCGCCACCGTTACAGAGCAGAAAGTGAACATCAGAGAACTGACCGCCACCGTTACAGAGCAGAAAGTGAACATCAGAGAACTGACCGCCACCGTTACAGAGCAGAAAGTGAACATCAGAGAACTGACCGCCAACATCAGAGCTTTAGAGACGCAACTGAGGGAACAACAGACGTTTATCCTGGAAGAGATGAGCAAGAAAAATGATGGTACCTCACCAAAACATTCACTCTTTTATCAATGATCTTTTATCAATGATTAAATTATTGGTGAAGTAAAACACCAATGCAATACATTGCATAGTGTACATGTTAGTGTAAAATTGAGTGTATACTGTGCAAATAGTTTTTATCTATTACAATAAGCAGAGTAAATGTCATTTAACAGAAATTGTATTCTTTTACAGAAATCTCAAATCTTACTCTGAGTCAAGTGGAGGAGTTGACAAAGGAAAATAGAGGTGAAACTGCTTGAATGATGTTAAATTCAGTGTATACATTATCAGCATAATATAGTAATATATCACAATATTGCTTATGTTTTTCAATAACAGACAGAGAAATAGCTTTTTCAGCTTCACTGATGCAATCTGGCGATGGAGAAATTGGTCCTTTTACCACTGAAATCACACTAACCTACAGGAACGTCTTCACAAAACATAGGGAACGCCTACAACCCAGTTACAGGTAATGATCAATGAAATGAGTCATAAAACTTTTATAGTAACTAAACTTTAAAAGTTTATAGTAATGAAAACCCTTCTGCTCCATTCAGACCTCTCAGCAGTTGTGAAATGTGTATAAGAGAAGAGAATTAAATGATCTGCCAACTTTCAAAACTATTACACAGTGTGCTTTGTAATTAAGCAATCATACAGGAAACATCTGATTCTGTATCTCTTGTTATTTGATTTAGGTGTTTTCACAGCCCCACTGAAAGGAGCGTACATGTTCAGAGTCTCTGTTTATAGTGTAACGACCCTGAGTGACTCCTTCCCTAATGGTGGCAGTCTGTGGGAGTTTTGAGTCACTCCCCCATGTTAATTGTTAAATGTTAATTGATTGCTTGTTAAGAGTTTAGTATTTAAGTGTTTGAGTTTTCATTTGGTTCAGTACTCTCTGTGGGATGACTCTCACAGGAGCAGCTCATTCTTATTGATCTTTTGCTTAAACTTACTTTATGTCATGTAACTTTAATGTTTGTTTTGTTGTAGTTTGTTTTGTTTGTTTTCCTTTCCCTAGACTTATGTTAATGTTTGTATGAATGGTAATTATTCTAATTGAAGATAATAAAAACTATCTTCATTATTCAAACGACAGTGTTTGATTGGTTCCTCTTTTATGTTGCGGCTTTAAAACGAGCTAGTCGTAACAATAGTTATGGCCCAACTGCAGCATCTACATCCATTTTTAAGAATGGAGAGCGTATGGTTGCAGCACATGCTCTTCAGGCTCAGGATCTTTTAAACTCCTTGAATGGAGTTGTGTTGATCCTGGAGGTTGGAGATGTTGTCTATGTGAGACTTTGGTCTGGCGCGAGGATATATGATAATGACTACACAACTCTTTCAGTGGTTTCCTACTGTTTCCCTTAAAGGTGAACTAAGTAACTTACGCGGCCGCCGCGTCAGGAAGTATCGCGTGATATCAGGTCTCGCGATGTAAACAACTGAAATCTGATGCCTTAGGCCAAAAGAAATCTGCTAAAATGCTGTCATTATTGCGCTCCCTCACGCTGTTCGAACCTGAATGAAGAAGACGTTTTAAAGAATGTCCCATCTGCTTTGATGTCGTTGATCTACTAGCCTCTGGTGTCCGAGAATCACCAACGAGTTTTTACAACAGTGTTGTCAAATATCTATTCCGAAGCTGTGGGGGGAGCTCTAGAGAGAAACCTGCGAGCAAAAAGCGAGAATACAGCGTAGAAATCCCGAAGCTACTGAGTGCTGCTTTAAGAGAACAGGAGATTTGCAGAATGATTCCAATAATTCTGAACCTTCAGCGTATGATTTAAGATGAAAATCATGAAGAGTCAGTAACATGAACCTGTGTTCATGAGGAATAATGTGCGTTTTTAAATTTGAAATAAATTACTGTATAAAGGTCAGTGTGAGACACTATAATCATGAGTTCTGATTAGTTTGTATGGCCCCCACGTGCTTGTATGCATGCCTGACAACATCGGGGCATGCTCCTAATGAGACGACGGATGGTGTCCTGGGGTATTTCCTCCCAGATCTGGACCAGCGCATCACTGAGCTCCTGGACAGTCTGAGGTGCAACCAGGTGATGTCAGATGGACCGAAACACAATGTCCCAGAGGTGTTCTATTGGATGTAGGTCAGGTGAGCGTGGTGGCCCTTCAATGGTATCATTCCTTCATCCTCCAGGAACTGCCTGCATGCTCTCACTGTGCTGGGAGACACAGCAAACCTTCTGGCAATGGCACGTATTGATGAGCCATCCTGAAGGAGCTGGACTGCCTGCTCAACCTCTGTAGGGTCCAGGTATCGCCTCATGCTACCAGTAGTGACACTGACCCTAGCCAAATGCAAAACTGGTGAAAAACAGTCCGAAAAGATGAGTAGGGAAAAAATGTCAGTGGCCTCCACCTGTAAAACCATTCCTGTTTTGGGGGTTGTCTCACTGTTGCCCATCTAGTGCACCTGCTGTTAATTTCATTAACACTAAAGCAGCTGAAACTGATTACCAACCCCCTCTGTTACTTAACTGACCAGATCAATATCCCAGGAGTTTAACTGACTTGATGCTATTCTCTGATTAAAAAGTGTTCCCTTTATTTTTTTGAGCAGTGTATATATATTATTTTTTTTTTTTACCACTGTTGTTGTGACACGAAATGTAGTTTTAAAAGTTTTATAGGCGAGAATGCCGTTATTTAGACCTCAAATATGCAACTAATATATAATCATAGTACCTATTTTACAATCTGTTTAGACGTTTTCGCAGATGTGAGCTCCAGGCCGTCAGCGGGCGTTCAGCGCTCATGTACCCGCAGAGAACAGCTTCATCTCAGCCAGTCCTTCGGGAATTTACCGCTGGCTCATATGTAGATAGTGGTTAAACATGAGATATAATTCATTTGGGGTATATCAAACAGGCGATCTTTGGTCTTAATAATCTATTACTTGTTTTCAGAGCAAACTGATTTTGTTTAAGGGGAAAATACGTTTCATAACTAAATAATTAGGCTATGTTTAACTTAAATTCTGTACTAGAGTGCTGCTTTTGTGCATTTGACTGAATTGTTTGCTTGTGCATATTTCTTTTTGTCTTTTATAATGGCTTATGTTGTTAATTTAAATATTATTGTTCAATAAATATTATTTTATATAAATAATATGCCGTATTTGTTATTGAGAAAGGATCGTGATATGGACTTCAGTGAAAGTTACATTATAATGCCATTAGATGGCGGCAAAGCTCAGTGGTTCATGTAGGTTGTCTACAACCCGGAATGGCGGCAAAGACGATTTTTATGTTTGAGTCAGAACAAGGAAGTTGTTTTTAGCACTGTCATGGGAAATCCTCTTAACTAAAAGGACAAAGACAAAGATATGCTTTTCTCACAAGACATTCAAATTGATTTTTTTATAATGGATATAATATTATGGACATCGACCAGAAGAATGAATGTTATTATCAGATGCAGGTTATACACTTGTTTAGTCAATCTCTCTCTCTCAGAAGAAGAAGAAGAAATTCAATTCATTTATACAGCTCAATATCATAAATCACAAATCACAATTTGCTTCAAAAGGCTTCACAATCTGTACAATAAATGGTTATGCAAATAGGCTACATAGTAAAGTGAAGCCCTTAACTTTAATTTAATATTATTAATGTGCTTGTAAACAGTACAAATTCACATGTAAAATATTATACATACCTCACACTTAGTAGCATGGGCTCAAGCATCCATCACATTGAGCAAAGGTTTCATTGTGGTCAGCTCCTGAAGAGCAGGAAGGACACTAGCAGATTTCTCCAAGTATGGACAATATTTGCCAGCCACATCCACTGCAAAGAATTGCTCCTTCTGAAGATACAGAGGGAAGGCAAATATCTCCCCTGTACATATTAAGGGCTTTCAGAAGGAATCTGTGGCGACACACAGCGACCTCTATTCATCCGATGTATAAGTCCTCCTTGAAGTCTCCCTGCTGCTGTCCACTGGGAGTTCCCACATGTGCCTCTTCCCTGTGTCTACAACACACATAACAAACAAATCAAATAAAAGCAATGGTCTGGAGAATCCCGGAGAGATGACCTTGAGTTCCTGAAAAGAGTTCAGGAGGTCCAGTGTATAAAGTGTGGAATTGTTGACAGATGCTGGTCAATATCCTCTCCTAAGGAGATTCTTCCAGTCAACTGTGTGATACAGTACAAATGTTTTGAGAGTCCCACATTTTCCTATAGAAACCACGATTGTCCCACATTTTCCTTTTCTGAAGTTGGTAACCCTAACTACGGAGCTGCAAGCACCAGACAAAGTAAAACTGTTTTAACTGTTTAAAATTGGTTTAACCATTCCCTGACCTACGTGCTTACCAAAGTATGTAACATCTCATTTTGAAAACTCACATTTGGCAAGATTTAAAGTCAAGGAAGCAGCAGTTAGGCGTTTGAACACTTTTTCAATTTTTTTCACATGATCTGTCCAGTTATCTGAATATACCACAATATCATCCAGATATACCTCACAGTTAGTTACATCTGACAGTACGTGATGCATAATACGCTAGAACGTAGCGGGTATGTTTCGCATCCCAAAAGCTAGAACCTGATACTGTAGGAAGCTGTCAGGTGTGACGCGCTGAAACCTCAGAACCACGCTGGGTGAGTGGCACTTGCCTCAAGGACTCTGACTGGGCACGGCCAGCCCATGGCGCAGCATATACTCAACCTCTCTCTGCATGATCTCATGTTTTCTTGCATTCACTCTGTAAGGATGTTGCTTTACAGGAACAGCATCATCAACATCAATGTCATGAACACACACAGTAGTTCTACCTGGCACATCACTAAACAAGGTAGGTAATTCAATTAAGCCTTTAGATTGTTCATCAGTCAGATGAGAAAGAACGTGTGGGAGATCTTCCATTATAGCAGAATTATTTAACCGGGTAGAGGAAATTGGTACGTCTCAACCAGTGTTGTAGTACTTGAGACTCAGACTTGGTCTCTGGACCATAGTTTAATAGTCTCATCATGGACTTGTGTGCATTTTGACTTGGTATTGACTCGTACTCGAACATATTAGGACTCTGGCTTATTCCCTAGTCCACTCGAGTCCCATTCAAAATATTTCATGATTTTTACTGTATGTTAATATTTCTTTGAATTGTTGTTTGATTGACACATCCAATTAATTGTGATTTTCTTGTGCGCAACTGCGCATGACTTGAGATAACGTTAGCGCGAAGGCAGCAGGACTCAGGTCAGGATGTCATGTGGAGCCTCTAGCTCTTATATTTGGGTAGTTGACGTGACGTGGCTTTTTCACTGTCACAGAAGATAAAAAATAATTTATTTCACATTTTCATCATTTAGAATACTATAAATGGTTAAACATTTTCTTGTTTTACATGAATTTGTTGTTTGAATACCTGAGTTATTTTTTATTTTTTTACAACTTTGAGCCAAATCTCAAAATCGTCCTATGGTGTGACGGTAGACAACATTATTTCATAAATATTAACTTTTATAAATAAAGAAAATAATGTTTAAACATCTTAATGAACACTCCTGGCATAATTGTGCAAGTGTCTATTTCACTAAGTGGCCATCACTTTTCCTATACATACATTTCTAAAAATGTAGGAATTTAATAAAGTTTGTCACAGAAAAAAATGTCCTTTGGTGTTATGCAATAACCTGATATTAAGTTGGGCAAAATCATGGACAACTAAATTTAGTTGAAAGACCCCATTCAAGGTCATGTGACTGAAGACCCCTATGAAGCCCATGAGCAGTGCACATGGCAAGTATTTCACTCAGAATTGTTCAAATATTTAACTATGCTTTCAGACCACTGAAGTTGTTAAGATTTTTTGTCCTTTAGTGTGACACCCCTAAATGTAATTTTTTAATAAAAAAAAATATTTTTAACAGCAGGACTATGTAATATTATGCAAATGTATCATGCCAATTGCTAATGACAGTTCAGCTAGTATTAGCATGGTTATTAACTGCCACAAAAGCTCAAATGTCCTTTGGTGTGACAGAAAATGTCACAGGAAATGTCCTTTGGTGTGACACTTTGGCCTGTCACACCATTGGACACAAATGTCACACCATAGGACAAGACCTCCTTAAGAAGCTTTTAAAACGAATATATAAAGTTACAACAAAAAAAACAAATGTCCTCCTTTATTATTGTTACAATAAACACTATATATTCTGACTCTTTTTATGCAATGACTATCTTTGTCCTTTAGTGTGACGTTTTGTCCTATGGTGTGACAAACATAAAACAACAGAAAAATATACTTATTTTAAAATATCTTTAAAAAAAGAGTCAGGTTTGGCATTAGGGGAGTTACAATAATATCTCCTCTTAGATAGGTACAATTTCAAACAGTTTTGTAAAGTTGGCGAAAAAGTTTTATTGACATTCGTAGGGAAAAGTTTATCAGGTTCATCTATCCATGGTGAAAATGATTCTAATTAGTACTTTCATGTAAAATAAATATCACTTTAAGAAAATAATGTTTTAATAATGTGAACAATTCTGTCTCAAGTATTTTTTTATGTTATTTAATATAATTTCTTAGTACTTTTTAAATGTCACACCATAGGACACATTTACAGTACTGTTGAGTGAAAACGTGAAAAAAATATGTGAAGTCATTGACAAAATGAGTGACCACTACTATTTTCTGAAACTGCAGTTTTCATACTCCATAAATATATGTATTTTTTCTTAAAAAGTTATGTTTTCCAAAAAAAGTACTTTTTCTTGGCCATTTGTCAACTACCCATTTGTTGAACAAGTCTGCTACATTATCTATTATTCAGTTTGCATATAAGAGCCACAAAGAGTTGATACATTTACATTTATATTTATGCATTTGGCAGACGCTTTTATCCAAAGCGACTTACATTGCATTTTCAAGGTACACATTTACATTCCGCTCACACCTCACTTGGACAATCTCCCCCTTCTCCCACCTTCTCCTCCTCACCTAAAACTCACTGAAAACCTATGCAATGTTAATGGGATACTTCAGCATTTAGCATTAAGCTTTGTATCAGTAGAAAACCTGTAGTATTTTCAAATTACCGTGCTTCCCTCCCTCATATCTATGGAGGGATTATTGGGTCAGATTTAAAACTAAAAGTCTAAAACTAAAAGTCTTAAACGTCTAAATTTGAAACTAAAAGTCTAAGTCGAAAATGAAATTGGTATTAAGGATTGGGCATTTTGTATTTAGGATTGGGCATTTGGTCATTTAGCCATTTAGGATTTAGGATTGGGGATTTGGGGATTTGGGGATTTAGGATTGGGCATTTGAGGATTGAGGAGTGTATGCAATAACCCAGTTAACACAGAACGTTCCCCTAATGTTATTTTTTGGTTATTTTTTTGGGAACCAAATACTTACGTTAGGGGAACGTTCTTTTTTGGTTTTATTTTTATGTAACAATAAAATAACGTTCCCAGAACGTTGCTGGGTGGTTACCATAAAAAATAATGTTCTGGGAACCATAAACTAACATTCTGAGAATGTTCTGGGTACCAAAAACTAACGTTATGGGAACCAAAAATTGTTAGCTGGGAAGGAGCCATGGCCCAAATACTGGAGGCTGGGTTTGAAATGGCTGGTGCGCAGAGGCACCTTATGGACAGCAGAGGGAGCTCCCAGTGCTAAGGAGCACACTGGCAGAGCGTCCTCTTCAAAGTGGAAGTTGTCGTGCTCTGCCATCCACGTTGGCTGCCATATTAACAATGGCAAAGCCAGAGCTAGCATCTTTGTTGAGCGAGGCACTGGACGTTTTGGACAAAGAAAAGGCTTCCAGTAACGGTGGAAAGGCTTCTTCCTCGACCAACACCTTTCCCTCGTCCATTTTACCAACACCGAACGGGTTCGGTCTAAACGCAACCCCGACTTGCGCCCACCATGCTGTTCAAGGTAAGTTACATTAATGTTAGAAAAATATTAAGTGCAATGTGTATTTTTCCTGTCAAAGTCAAGGTAACGTTACAGTTAAATATGATGAGCGGATCCGCGTGCGAATCAGTCACACTATAGAGGGTTTTCACTACACGTCATCAATCCAGAAGTCGGCCATTTTGGAGGCACTGAACGTAAACAATGCCACTGAACTGAACGGACTCACAAATTTGTCTGATTATTGCTGCTGAAAAATGGTCGAGTTTTGGTCTGTACTAATCGGTCGCTTTGGGAAAAAACATTTCGAGTTCTATAGACTGTCAAAAGTTAAAGAGAAGAGTGCAAAAAAACTGATGAAAGGAGGCGTTTGTGGTTGAGAGAGGTAATTTACAGCATCAGCCACATGTGTAAATGAAGCGTTGACTATTCATACTTTGAATATATGCTAAAATGTTGATGTAAGTTAGTTAACTATGGCTACATTCAGTCCAAATCCGATTATCTTTGTATCCGATTGGAATCTGATCTAAGATTATGTCCACACTGTGTATCACAACTGTTGAGATCCGATTTGTGTGTTCATGCAGCTCTTTGGCAATATGGCAATGACGTTGGGTTGATGGAGGGGTTTGCATTTGCAGATGTTGTCTTATTTAAATTTTATGGAATTTTATTCACATGGAAATGTGTAGCCGCCGCGCTGGACTACTGAGCCTCTTGAGCCTACTGCAGAACTGTAGGAGGCTGGTATGTAGCAGCTTTTTTTCCGCGCTCTTGTCTGCGCCGGCACTTTACAAACACAGCTTTGTTTTCGGCAGCGACTTTCAGCATATTTCCTCTAACAACGTCTGACGTTTACATTTTACGTGGCGTGAGAAAGTCACATAAACCACGCGAAATCCGATCAGAGCGTTCAGAATGAAGCTGATGTCCTGATATGTGATTTGAATAGGATTTCAAACCACATATGGATGTTGCTTGAAACGAATTTCATGTGCTTTTTTGGACTGACAATCTGAACGTAGCCTATGTCGGGATAAGAAATAGAAGGAAGAATTGCAGTAGGGGCTAGAAAAGCTAGCTCGTTCGGATCTTTACCACATATTAACTTTAGTTTGTCAATTTTGCGCTCTCTCCTGCTTACTAAGTCCGTCTCTATATGATTTCGCACCTACCACGTGTTTTTTCCGTGGTTGATTAGTGTAACAATGTGTTCAGTAGTACATAAACAGTGCAATCCATACTGCTGTTTGCATCCGAGTGCCTCCATAATGGCCGCGCATCCGGGTTACCGTCCAGAACATGACGTTGGTGAAAACCCTCTATGGCGAGCGCTAATGGAGCTGATGTTATATATCTAGAAGACCCGCTGCAGGTCAGTGAATGTTATAACAGCAACGGACAGAGAGTTGTGCATGAGACGAGGACCGCGAGTGAGTATTATAATCAAATGTTTTATTAAATTCAGGTAACATCGTAAATAATGATTTTCTCGGGCTTAAAATTCATACAGATTTCCATTTATATGGCATTAAATTTCATCCTAGGTGGTATTAAAAATGTCTTAAAATGTCTTAAATTTAATTTGGAGAATCCTGGGGGTACCCTGCCAGATGATTTTGCCGTTTTCTCCTCTGCCTCTTTTTATTTGATTGCTTTGCCATCCTGCTGTCTTAACACTAATAAAGATGGACTGGTTAATGTTGAAATGTAGAATATGATGGTATCTAAACACAAAACAATTTAGTTGTGATCAAATGATAGCTATGTAACTATGCTTTAACTGTGTGTCCCAACCTAGAAGAGCCGACCTGCAGCCAAAAAGAGGCCAGCATCTTACGTGGTCAATCAAACCATCTAGTACCACCTCATGCACACACAAGTTATTTTGTATGAGTAGCAGAAAGGATGACGAAGTGCCCTCACTGTCGTATAAAGAAACACTGACAGCTGCTGGAATGGGGGAGTGTAAAATAGTATTCCCAGGTAAGTTTAATAAGCCACTTTTAAGCTCAAGTACCGTGTGTGAAACTTTAGACATTATAGATACTTTAAATATTGATGTATTACTTAGCTTGCTATTGTTAGAATAAAAGCCAGTTCATCTGGAAGTCTTAAAGTTAAACTGCAAACCTAATTCACCACTCATAACCTTTGTACCTCTTTCTTTTAAGATAAACTTTG
This sequence comes from Leuciscus leuciscus, assembly GCF_965113295.1. Lineage (NCBI taxonomy): Eukaryota > Metazoa > Chordata > Actinopteri > Cypriniformes > Leuciscidae > Leuciscus > Leuciscus leuciscus. Next base: position 21,464 of record NW_028118236.1, on the reverse strand, counting down.
CACACAAAGTGAGACTGACATGCACATGCAGACGCAGATTGAAAGCAGCCAACACACTGAGAGACAGACTGATAGATGGCCACAAACCGACAGTGAACCACACAGACTCAGAAAGGAGTCAAGACAGAGAGAAGAACAGCCATCAAGCAGCAGTAACAATGGTTCAGTCAACAACTTTCAATCTCCTGAAAAAAGTCATAATGCCGGTATGTTCAAGAGCTTTTCTTATAGTTGACCCTTTTTCCTTCTACCAAGTGTTGATATGGTCTTATACAGTAGATTGCCTTGCTAATAATATCTGTCAGTGATTGATCTTGGAGGTTAAGAGCATTGTCTAAAGCCTCGAATATACTCGGGGCGAACGCAGACAAGGACTACTTCTGTTTATACTACCTTCTGCAGTCAGCATGGCGGACACGTTCCACACATGCGCAGTAGATCAGTTGGTGCCCTGGTAGCGCTAGTCGCCGTGTGGACCTGGCGTGGCCACAAAAAAGGGGAGGCACGTGGACCCTACACGTACCCCCTCTGATGACGATTTTTTTGTCTCGCGTGCGCGGAAAAGTATAATCCTTGCATAAGAGTGTACTCACACTAGGCCCGGTTGCCTTGTACCGTGCCCGAGCACGATTGTCCTCGCTAAATTAATAAATGTTATTATTATTATTATAATAATAATAATAATTATTATTAAATTTATAATGACTGACTGTTTTTTTTATTTTTTATTTTCTCTCCAATATCATTTTCAGAATGTAAAGCTGAAAGGGATCCAGAAAGGGCAGCTGAGATTTACAGAAGGGATTTACTTCAACAATCAGAAACATTCAGGAGTCTGAAAGTTGTAATGGACATGCAGGAGAGCCAGGAGGAGAAAGAGCGTGCGTTTGTGGTTTTCTACAAGCAAAATAACATCAACTGGGCCAGTCCATTTGATGTGTTTTTGAAAGGTACTATTCAGTGTTTCCAACAGAATTGGATAGTATAAGTGATTATAGTTTTATTAAATAATATAGTATGTAAGGTGCTCAGCTGATATTTCATAGTTTTCACGAGACGTTTTCATGGAGATTTTGCTCTGTTTTTCTGAATTAATGACACCTCAAAATCCCCAGAAAGCTGTCATTTAGCTTGATTTCATGGAAGCAAACATGTCTCACCAGTTTAATTTAATCCAGTTGAAATTGGTTTGGGTTTCAGACATTGAGAGATACTTCTGTCTTTAACTAATATAGATGGTATTGTTATTTGTTTATTGACCCTGTACTTGAAATCATACAGGCCTAGCACAGTTGTGATTAGAGGGTCGAGCTGATAAGCAGCAGCCACCATGGCCTACTTCATGCAAGTTAGAGCATCTTACTGGATTTTGAGGTTTCTCGTTGACTTAGAAAAACTGAGCAGGATTGTTTGTTCCTGAAAGCGTATTCTGGCAATTCTGAGAATATTATCTTGTTAATACTAAAAACAAACCAGAATATTTTTCCCAATTGAATTACTTCCGTACAATTCTAATCAAGTAATGGGCAATATAGAGACATTAGAGAAGAAAATTAATCGACAACTATTTTGATAATCGATTAATCGTTTCAGTCATTTTTTTTAAGCAAAAATGTGAAACATACTGATTTCATCTTCTTAAATCTAAGGGATTGCTGCTATTTCTGAGTGAAGGCGGTCCTTCGTCGGAGATGGCATCCGACTCAGAGACGGAGGTAGAGCCTACCGCGCCTGAGCTAGAGACTCAAAATAGTTAGTTTGGCAGCTCAGTGAAGCATTTTAAACATTTCTTATTTTTCAAAAAATTTTTATTTTTATATACAGTATAATTGCTTCAAATAAAAACCTACACCTTACTCTTGTTTAAAATAATTTACATAATATATATGAATGTATATAGAGCGTGATAAAAAGGTGACCTTGAAATTGTGGCGTTAAAGGTGACGCGAGCCGAGGAAAAATTTGGGTGCACCCAAATTTTGTGCTGGTGCACCTAAATAAAAAAGTTAGGCGCACCAGTGCAACCAAGGCAAAAAGTTAGTCTCTTAGATTTGCTTAATGAACTGTGCATAATGATATCTGTACTTATTAAATAATAGTTTAAAAACTGTGTAAGAAAATATGGGTTTATATTAGCTTGTTAATTAAGATAAAAGGACAATGCCTTCCCAGTCTGACATATGCATAACCCAAATACCTATCTCCACCTATGTAACTTGCATTTCACTGTTGCACTTGTCCTAAACAAGCATGCCCAAAACACTTGTGTTGTATTCATTATTTGTGTTTTATACATTGTCGGAGGAATGCATGTAAACAGCAAGACACAAATTACTTAAGTGATGGGTTTTCACAGGTTCACATTTATACACTTGTTAATGTTGTGTAGTTATTAACTTTTATTAAAATGTGTTAATTAACATATCCTTTTTGAGAATGTTGATGCTGCACTGTGAAGGAAGTTGATCTAGCCTGTCAATGTGAAGTGATGTAGTTATTTGCCAAAAAACACACAAATCATCAGTTATATTATCAAAACTCTGGCTTATTTCTAAGAATATATAACATTGTGTACATTAGTATTTTTTCATTACAGCACTACAGTTTTTTTCTCACAATATAACCCCCTTCCCACAGCTACATCATTTTCTTATAACCTGTAAATGATCTGTAAAGGTTATTTATTCTTTTAAATATTTTTCTTTTCAGGTTTTTGCAGAAGTTGATGACAGACAAGATTATCTGGATGCACCTGACGGATCCTTGCAAGTAAGGAGAATGTGTGTTATACACACAGTACATGTTTGTATATGCATGAGTATACAATAAAAAAATTTAGGAAAAATATATACAAGTACTGTACAAAAACAGTTGATTTTCATATTAACTTATGTCAGGGCTCCAGACTTCGACCAAATGGTCACATTTTGCCAGCATTTTTCTTGCCGATGCGACCAAATTTTTGTTAAGGTCGCGCTAGCACGACCACAGCTTTTCCCAATATCAACAAACGAAATTGAAGCGGAACGAAACTGCGCTATTCATTTGTGCTTCATGGACCAATTATCAATTAGGACCAATAATAGACAGTGCAGCGCTGTAAGCTACTCGAGTCGCGAGCCGGTTTCAATCACACGACACCGTTACAACACAGTGCTATGAGATCCAGTAAAGAAATACATTGAATTTGCAACAGAATTAATAACATTGCTGCAAGATCTAGTGAGGAGCATTCAGATTTGGCGCAGAGTTCTCAATATTACCATATTTAAATGTTATCTTTAATGTGATGACCAAAACATTATTTGTTCATCCTTCAAAGATAGTCCCCATTTATAAAACTAAAAGTTTCAAGATGTAGGAAAACTCACACTTATTTAAAAATAAAAACACAGTAAATTACCGTTGTAACAGTGGCTACAGAGGAGCGCTTATTAGGTATTTCCACACCCTAATTTACATTTTCACTCGTTTTGATTTGAATTAATATTGATATTATGAATGATAATAAAGTTAATTGTATCTACAACTCAAGTTCAGTACTTTATCGTCAGCTCCCAGTGCTACCAAATACTTTCTGTAGAACTGAGTGGCTCTGGTGCTGCTGGCCTCAAGTGTTAGTTTGGAGCCCTGGGAACTTAAAATAAAACTGCACATTGTAATGTCTGTATGGCAGAGGTGTGGACTCGAGTCATGTGACTTGGACTCGAGTCAGACTCGAGTCATGAATTTGATGACTTCAGACTCGACTCGACAAAATGTACAAAGACTTGCAACTCGACTTGGACTTTAACATCAATGACTCGTGACTTCACTTGGACTTGCGCCTTTTGACTCGAGAAGACTTGCTACTTCCCATGAAAACTGGGGGAAAAAAATGTCCACATGGCCGCGCCGCTCTCAGTTTATCTGCATCTGTGAAAAAAATGCACCACCTGTATGCATGCAGCGAGCGCGCGCGCTGCCTGCATGACATCCAATCACTGTAGTCCCACGTTGTTTTGATTCGACAGCATCTAACGCCCGTTTCACACATACTCCGTTTGCAATGCGTATGCGCCAGCGGGTGCGTATTTTTTTCCGTACCCATGTTAACAGGTTAGTTAGAGCTTTCACACTGCACGCGGTTGCAGTCCGTCGATCTGTTCCAGGTGCGGTGCGTATACAGCAGTGCCGCGATCGTTTCCGCACCGAGTCTATTTCTGCTGTGCTGCACATGTGCTGCACGCGCTGAATTAAAGTGACAGCGCATGTTTCGTGGTCAAAATGAACACAGATTGACCAAAAAACTTAGTAATTTCACCATAAATGCGATTAATTAAATAAAATGTAGTAATCTCACCATAAATGTATTTAATTAAATACTATTTTCACTTTAAGACCAGGGTAAAGCAAGGGAAACTACAATTTACCTCAACAAGGCGACATAATGAACAAATCTCGTCTCATTCGTGGAGGTGGAAAAACATGTTCCTTGTTACATGCAAGATTTATTGTATTAATTTAAATATAAAATAAAAGGCATGAGAGTCGGCTGTTTTTTTATATAAGTAGCCTACATGGTTAAATATTTGACCACTTGCTTTAGGAACTTAATATAAGTAGAAGTAATGCATTGAATAATAGGCCTACGTTGTTTAAATTGTGTTTAAACGTCTATTAAAGAGTGTATATGTGTACAAAGAGAATCGCAATGCTGAGACGTAAGACCGGGGTAGCCTAAATCAAGGGAAAATACATATTTCAACAAGGCAACATAACACTCGTCTCATTCGTGGAGGTGGAAAAACAAGTTCTTTGTGACATGCGAGATTTATTGTATAAAGATTTAAATTATGCAAAAGAAAGAGTATGAGTCTGCTGTTTTTGTCAATTTTAAGTTTTAATTTAAAATGTAGGCTATGCGATTTTAATATAAGTACATGGTTAAATATTTTACCACTTGTTTGAGCAACTTAATATATAATTATATAAGAGTAATGCATTAAATAATACGTTGTTTAAATTGTATTTAAACGTGAGGGGTGGGCATCCTGGAGTCTGTGACCGGAGGGTGGACAGGAAGACGACAGACAGGAGACTCCAGGATGGTATCGCCAACCATGGCGGAGCAGGACGAGGAGGAGACCATGGCGGTGCAGGCTGAGGAGGTGGCCAAGGCGAAGCAGGCTGAGGAGGTGGCCACGGCGAAGAAGGCTGAGGAGGTGGCCACGGCGAAGAAGACCCTTCGGGCGGCCACGGCGGTGAAGACCCTTCGGGCGGCCGTGGGCCCTTGGGTGGCCACGACGAGGACATATGGCCCCCCCCCCCAAAAAAATCTTGGGGAGAGTGACGGCGTCAAACCCAGCCTGTGGGACAGGCTCTGGAACAGTCTCTGGCTGGGCTGACGGGACGAGCGGAGAGGGCTCTGTACTGGACGGGACCAGCGGTGAAGGCTCTGTGCTGGACGGGACCAGCGGTGAAGGCTCTGTGCTGGACAGGACCAGCGGTGAAGAGGGCGTTGAGCTGGACAGGACCAGCGATGAAGGGGGCTTAGAGCTGGGCGGAACCAGCGGCAAAGAGGGCTCTGAGCTGGACGGGGCCAGCAGCGAAGAGGGCTCTGAGCTGGGAGGAACCAGCGGCGAAGAGGGCTTTGAGCTGGGCGGGACCAGCGATGAAGAGGGCTTTGAGCTGGGCGGAACCAGCGGCGAAGAGGGCTTTGAGCTGGACAAGACCAGCGGCGAAGAGGGCTTTGAGCTAGGCGGAACCAGCGGCGAAGGGAGCTTCAAACTTGGCAGGATAAAAGAAAACAAAAGCTCTGCGGGCATGACGCTATCAGTCTCTAGCTCTGCGGGCATGACGCTCACAGTCTCAGGGGCGGCGGGCATGACGCATACTGCCTTGGGCTCGGCAGATCTGGCGTGAAGTGTGGGCTCGGCTGGACTGGCGTGAAGTGCAGGCTTGGCTGGACTATGGATGAGGATGGATGGCGTGGCGAAGATGGCTGGAGATGGTGGCGTTCTGGACCCGAACTGGAATGCCGGCTCGGCAGGAACCAACCGGATGATGAACGGGGCTGCGTCAAATAGGGACAACAGGTTAGCTCTGGAATCCAAAAGATTCTGCATTTTTGGTCTGGTCTTCTGTCAGATTTGCACACACGAAGCAGACAAGATGGTAGGTTTGATATTTTAATAGCAGAATGGATTGGACACAGCGTAAAAAAAGGTAAGTAAACAGGAAGTAAATAATCAGATGAAGCTTAACTGAATGATAACCAAGTCTATCTCTCTTTTGCAGATGAAGATGATGAAGTTTCTCTGAAGACGGAATGAAGACAGGCTGAAGAAGATCGGGATCGACGGTGAGTATGCAGGTAGGTAATGTAGAGAGTCTGTGTGTCATGAATCAACGAGACCAGACGATGACTGAAGGGTGAGTGCTGAATATAAAGGGGTGAGATGACGAGGTACAGGTGATGATGATAATTACTCAGGGGAGAGTGAGTGCAGGTGCGCCAAAGAGGATCCTGGGGAGTGTAGTGCAGAGAAGACAGACGGTGAAGGTGGTGAATGTGACAGTAAGTCTATTTATTTAATATTTAAATATGAAAATCTGTGTTGCAGGTTGATTTAAGGTGTGCCCCTAAATTTTCTGCTTGGGCTCCTAAACATTTTTAGTAAGGGTCTACAGTGCTCCTAAAAAGTTAGTCTGGAACCCTGCCTTATGTGTAGTATCATGGCAGGACTTCTTATATTCTATGTTTGAGAATTGATTTGTTGACTTTGACTTTCAGCAACAAGTTGTAAAGGAGTCAACTACACCACCATGGTTCAAGCATCCTACACAATAAAGTGGAAGTCAATGTGCAGATAAGGATACGGTGCCATACAAACATTTAATTTTCTGTTATGCTTTCAGGTTTTACCTGATGTTTTTAAATAAAACTTTTTGTATAGGTGCTCTTCCATGAGAAACAGAAAACAGCTGACTACCAAGAAGAATCAAGTGATGGCAGTGATGACATTCAACATGGCGAAGACATTACAGAGAATGAAATTGTGGAGAAAACGTACTCGTTTACTAACGTAACCTCGGTTCTCTTTTCCGCGAGATATTGAAGCCAAAAATTATCCTTAATTTTGTAATGACGTAAAACGCGTTGCGGCAGCATGCAGACATAGGCAAGACAGCTCGCGTGCCTATTGGCTGACCTGCGGCAACTGCAGCAGCCTATCGAGAGAGGCCTCTCGTGACGCCAGATCCACAGATCCACTGCGTCATGTCCCGCCGAAACAGGCGTGGCTTAGACCTATAATACGCTCGACAGACTGATACAGTATAATCTGGTTTTTCATCGCCGAAGCGAACCAGAGCGTGTTGCATGCACGGCTAAGATACGCAGTACTCGTTCCCTCTTCTAGAGAGAACCGAGGTTACGTTAGTAACCGAGTACGTGGTTCTCTCGTACTGCGTAATATCTTACGCTATGGGGAACACAATGTAAAATGCCGTGCGTGCTGAGATCCAATACCAAAGTCCCAAGGGCAAGTGCCCGGGGCTCATATAGTACATGGTCATCAGGGACTCGCAGAGAGTCCAGGAAGAGGGGCTAGAATAGCATCATTCCTGTAATAAATAGCATCCTATAAGGAGCAATTATATTGATAGTGTTCCATACAGCCAGGGCGAAAAACTCGGCCTGGACTGATGAATATTATGGGTCTTACACACTGCCCATAGAGTTGCATGATCGATCAGCGAGCGTTGCTCAAGCAGTTTCAGTATTCTGGGCCGATAGCATTGGGGCAGACAATACCGATCTATTAGACCGAAAGCAGCTTAGCCTGCAAAGCGGGAACCTCTAGGTTATAAACCTTGTAAATGTAGACGGGGAGGCCCAGCCTGCCGCCATACAGATATCTTGCAAGGCAATCCCACTAGACCAAGCCCACGACGAGGCCATGCCTCTTGTGGAGTGCGCTCTGACACCTAACGGGCACTGCAGGCCATTAGAGGCGTAAGCCAGCGCTATAGCATCAACTATCCATCTGGATAGGCTCTGTTTCGACATGGTTAGTCCCTTAGAACGTCCGTTGAGCGAGACACGTTAGCCCTTAATGCCCTGACCGGGCAAAGGAAGCTCGCGTCCTTCTCCTCGTTAGAGACCGGCAGGGCGGGCAGGGAAATCACCTGAGCCCTAAACGGTGTGTTGAGGGATTTAGGAATGTACCCGTGCCTCGGTTTGAGTATGACTTTCGAGTCATTTGGCCCAAACTCCATACATGTCGCGCTCACTGAGAGCGCTTGTATGTCCCCTATACGCTTTACTGAAGCGAGAGCCAGAAGAAACACTGTCTTGAAAGACAAGTGTTTGATATCTGTTGATTTGATTGGCTCGAATGGGGCACCTTTCATGGCCTCCAAGACCGTAGAAAGGTCCCACATGGGAACTGAGGGAGGTCTGGGAGGATTTAACCTCTTAGCTCCTCTAAGGAAGCGAATGACCAGATCGATCCTTCCAAGCGACTGGCCAAGCGTCGGTTTAGTAAACGCTGCTATGGCCGCCACGTAAACCTTGAGCATGGATGGGGTTCTGCCCTTATCCAGTAGCTCTTGCAGGAAGGAGAGAACCTCCGTCACCCCACAATTTGGGGGTGATATGCCACGGGCTGTACACCAGCTAGAGAACACAGACCATTTTGAGGAATAGAGCCGTCTCGTAGAGGGGGCCCTAGCCTGCATGATCGTGTTTAACACTCCCACCGGGAGGTTAGCGGGTACCCGTTGATGGCCCATGCATATAGGGACCAAAGCTCCGGGCGAGGATGCCAGATCGAGCCCTTGGCCTGAGAGAGGAGGTCCCTCCTCACTGGTATCGGCCATGGGGCAGTGCTTGTCAGCTGCATCAGAACCGGGAACCAAGCCTGGTTCTTCCAGAACGGAGCCACTAGTAGCACTGAGCATCCGTTTTCCCTGACCCGCACTAATACCTGAGGTAGGAGCGTGACGGGGGGAAAAGCATAGAGCGGGCAGCGGGGCCAGACATGGGCCAGCGCATCCCTGCTCTTGGAGAAAAACTCCGGACAGTGAGCGTTTTCCTGAGATGCAAACAGGTCTGGACTGTCTGCGGGTGTAGAGACCATTCTCCTGCCGGAACATTGTTCCTGGACAGTCTGACTGGTCCCACATTCAGGTGGCCAGACACGTGCGCTGCTCTCAACGAGCGCAGATTGTGCTGAGCCCAGACCAAGAGGCGCTCCCTTAGCCTGTAAAGGTTTCGGGACCTGATACCTCCTTGGCGATTTATATAGTCCACCACTGACACGTTGTCCGAACGGATCAAGGCGTGGTGTCCTTTTATCTGGGGACAAAAGCGCCTCAGCGCGTTGTCGACTGCCATCATTTCCAAGCAGTTTATGTGTAGAAGCTTTTCCCGTTCTGACCACTGGTCGAAGAACGGTCTGCCCTCGAGCAGCGCTCCCCATCCCGAAGTGGAGGCGTCCGTAGACACCACCTTCACACTCGAGGAAGTCCCCAGGCTTACACCTGACTGGTACCAGTCGATCACTCTCCAAGGTTTCAGAGCTGAGAAGCATTTCTGATCGACCTTGAGGCGAGAAAGACCGGAGGTCCACGCTCGGCGCGGTACTTGCGCTTTTAGCCAGAACTGCAATGGGCGCATGTAAAGCAGACCCAACTGGAGTACTGATGATGCTGAGGCCATGATACCCAGCATCCTTTGAAACTTTCTGAGCGGGACTATAGTGCCGCAATGGAAGGTTTCCGTCATGCGCTGAATATCCAGTCTGCGCTGCGGCGATAGCTGTGCTTGTCATAGACAGCGAGTCCAGTTCTGTGCCCAGAAAAGATATTCTCTGACTGGGAGACAGTGAACTTTTCGCCCAATTGACTTTGAGACCCAGATTCTCGAGATGTTTGAGTAATATGGTCCTGTGTTCTATGAGCTCTGAGTGTGACTGAGCTAGAACCAGCCAATCGTCCAAGCAGTTCAAAACTCGCATTCCCCGAAGTTTCAGGGGTGCGAGCGCCGCGTCCATGCACATCGTGAATGTACGGGGTGCTAGGGACAGGCCAAATGGTAGGACTGTGTATTGATATGCCTGGCCCTCGAAGGCGAATCTCAAAAATCGCCTGTGACGTGACGCTATTTGTATTTGGAAATACGCATCCTTCAGATCTATTGACATAAACCAGTCCCCTTGGCGAATTTGCGCGAGGATTTTCCTGGTTTTGAGCATTCTGAACCGGCATTTCAAAAGCACTCTGTTCAGCTGTCTTAGATCTAGAATGGGTCTGAGACCCCCGTCTTTTTCCGGTACCAGAAAATATCTGCTGTACAGACCCACTTCGCTCTGAGCTTGAGATAAAAGCTCTATGGCCCCTTTGCTCAACAGTTTCGCAATTTCGGTTCGAAGTAGATGTGCTTCTTCCTTTTCTACCGTAGTTTCGATTCGTGCCGCACAACGGCGGGGGCGTCGAGCGAACTGTAGCGAATAGCCTCTTTTTATAATGTTCAGCACCCATTCTGATACCCCGGGAAGCTTTGCCCACGCATTTGCATGAATAGCTAGGGGTTGAATGAGATCTGGGCTCTGGCCGTGACATAGAGTATGCTGTAACATAGACGCCGTGCTTGCAGCGTTCGAGGCGGGGGGCGTGCTGATCACAGCGGGCAGCCTGCCCGCGCTCGACTCTCTTATGGCGGCTTGCTGAGAGAGAGCGAGCGGGGGGGAACCCCTTGGGGCTTGTCATGTCTGTGAGTGAATGTGGGCGCGGGACAGTGGGCACATTTACTACACTGAAAAACACCGTCTGCTTGAGCTGACTGTATGTGCGTTGGTTTCATTTTTACAGAAACCGTGAGACATGCAGTGTGTAGTGTTTGTGGGCACTGGGTCGTGGGCACATTCACTACATTTAATGCACAACCGACATGAGTCGATTTTATGTGTGCAAGCCCTGTGTGGTGGGCTGTGCTTGTGTGTAGGAATGAGCACTGGGCTGTGGGCATTTTTACTACACTCATAACACCATCGGCCGTGGCCAGAATACCAGAGAATACACTCTTATGAGATTTATCTGGGTCGCCGTAAAGACAGCGTTTGTGTGCAGGCAAACGGGCTGTAGTACCGGCTTGTTTTCTGCTAAATACACTGGAACAGTTGCATTTTCTGGAACTGAACGAGCGGGAAGTTTTGGTGGAAGTCTGGCCGCAGCGGGACTTGAACACCGTCGCTTTCCTAGGCGGGCTAGGAAGACTTTGAGGCCTCGTTTTTTAGAAACGGTGTGTGGGTGCAGGCGAGCGGGTTGTACAACGCGCTCGTTGGCTGCAAAATACTGTAGCATATGAGCAGGTCATTCATTCGTTGGTTCTGAATTAATGAATCATGTCTCGTTAAATCTAAACACAAATGCACATTCATTCTTAAAATCCAAGCTCTGGCCTCTGAACTCCCAAATACAAATCATGCTTAGGCTCCAGCTAGTCTGCAACAAATGGTCTTTCGCAACACTTTATTGGATAACCATAACAACACGACACCGCATCTCCTAGCTTTGCAAAGCTTAAAAGAATTCCAAACCCGCGTTCTCTCAGCCAGAGAGATAACGAAACTTTCTATAGACATTCCATACACCCACACACAAAGAAACATCCTTTGTATGTAACCTAGGATAGAAATATCCTTTTAATGTATGTACCTTCCTATATGCATGTTTGGTTAGCCCTCTCATGCCATAGTCATGATTTTCTGATTTGTAACTTGGAAGTGTTTCTCCTAGTTAAGTAAGTCATTCTTATATTGTTAAATTTTCTGTTGAACATCCAGATGACTCATAACTAGTTAACGGCATTTGTAAATGCAAAATAAGGTTTAATAACGTGTAAACATTTTAATTTACTTTAAATAACAACCTGTTAATTTACATTTATGCATTTGGCAGACGTTTTTATCCAAAGCGACCTGCATTGCATTTTCAAGGTACACATTTACACTCTTATCAGTTCTTGCTTTCCCTGGGAATCAAAGCCATGATCTTGACATTGCAAGCCCCAATGCTCTACTGTTTGAGTTACAGGAAAGTGCTGTAGTTAATCATTATGTTATGTTCAATAGCAAACTTTAACAAGCACATTATCTCATATTTCTAGCTGCTATGTGTATATATATTAACTAATGATCCGTTAATCACTATACATTTTTTGTAAATAATTTATAAAGTGCTGCCAAATGTAGGATTTAACCTGAATGCTTAGATAACAAAAGTTACCATCACTTTAGCTTTCACCATTATCAGTGGTAAAAGGAAAGAATCTCAAAGCCTTTAAAGCAGGGAAAGTTATTTATTAAGCATACAGACAGTTGAATAAAAATAAAATAAAAAAAGAAACTTAGCTGTAACGCCAGAATGAACTTGCAAAGATGAAGTTGCCTCACTTTTTATAATCAGCCTTTGTGCACAGCCAGTCTTGTATACTCTCCAAGATTCTGGAAACTGTCCTCTCCGAAAAATGCGCAGCACACAGTTGAATATTTTGGTTCAGGGTTGCTGAACACTTTTTAAAGTCAAATTTAAGGCTTTTTAAGGCCTTTGTAAGACCTGAAAAAATAAATATTAAAATGGGGTGTGCAATATTGACAAAAAAAATTATATTGCAATGTTTCCAAAGTTTTGTTAATTATAATGTGTTTTTGTGCTGGTACCATGGCTGGTTTAGGCCTGTTGTTGACAGCTGACTCACAAAGATATTCATATTATTCATATTCTATGTGGTGGCAGTTCACATCAGTGACAGAAATTAACATTTTATTATGGGGCAATATTTGCCACCTTAAATTGATTTCCAGGGGCATTTTTTACCTATATAAGGCATTTTTTTCCAAAATATATTCTATGTATGCGTCAAATTTTAACATTCAAATTAAATTATATTAGAATAATGACTGTGATAAAGTCACATTAGCTGCCACCGCTGGGAAAGCAGCACTGGCACACACATACACGCATATATACGCACATACATACCAGGCACGGCGCCAGGATTCCAGTTTTGGATGGGCCAGACCAATTGTGGGTGGGCCTTAAATTAAAAACGTTAAATAAAAAAAATAAAAAAACGTTATCCAATCACTGCTTGGATATATATACTGCAAAAATATTGACTAATATAGCCTACTGTTATATTATCTGTGCGCATACATAATATAGATTTTAATAGCTTGATGCTCTTTAAATATTTTGTTGCATTGTTAAAAGTTTCGGTGCATAGGACAGACCTATCCGCGATCGCTCTCCATGGTTCTGACCAAAAAAGAGCGCTTTGGAATCTCCATTACGCATCATACGCATCATACCTGGGCTGCATTTTCCGATAACATTGTCTCATAGCGCGCTACGAAGACTATTAAGGTATAACTTAACTAAAGGTATACTACCACTAAAGGTATACTACCACTAAAGGTATATCATTGCTAGGCGTCTTCAAGGCTATCATCCCCTCGCGAGGCAGAGGCGCTGGCGCCCTCCTAGCAACGGCGCTGTTTTTGGTAAAAAAAAGTTTTTGACGACTTCATTAAGTTTTGTTTTATAGAAAACTCTTTTTAAAAGATTTTCGTTTTGTATAAATTGTATCTTAATTTTGATCAATGTTTTATCAATCAATTTTCCGTATTTAATAAATAAGAAGCATATACAAGCATATACAGCAGACAATGTAATAAGGCGCCGGCACGATCACTTGCATTGCACGTGAACTGGAGGGTGCCGAAACTCAGCTTGTGCCTCACAGATTTGAGAAATATGGGTTATCTATTACAGAAAGCTTGAAATGTCTACTTTTAAACGAAAATATTCAAACCAAAATAAATAGGCTACTCTCTGATTATGTAGCCTAATCCATATGAAATGTGCATTTCTCTCTGGCGTTCATGGAGAGTCCGCATTGTCAACTTCATCTTTGCAGCGACACAGAAAACACCAGTTTATTACTAAACAATTAAATGTCTCCTTGCTAATTTAGACATATTCATAATTACTTTAACCGGTTCTTTGTGGCAAGCTTTATGCGTGCGGTCATAACGCTTATTATCCTGTAGGATAGCCTAAGTAATTAAATTAATATAAAGGGGCGATTTGTCCACGAATGGCTTAAATTAACAACTACTAGTCGACTAGAAAAAAAAAATTAGTCGGAGGCAGCCCTTATTCCACATATTTTCGAACCAGCAGGTCATTCTGGGTTGAGCGAGCGACGCTACGGAATGAACGAGCGGAGCGGAATATTCAGAAATGCGCTCTCCACTCACGAGCTCTGATCGTAACAAACCCGAACCTCACTGTCTGCTGAACTTGCGCAGAAACATCCAAATAGACATAGCCAGCTTTTTAAAATTGTTTTTAAAACTAAACATTTAGACTATTTTAGTACAAATTATGAGCTTATTGACGATTTTTTATAATTCTTGACAAAATTTGAATATTTTACGTTTTTTTTTTTTTGGGTGGGCCTGTTGAAAAGTGGGTGGGCCCAGGCCCGTCAGGCCCACCCATGACGCCGTGCCTGATACATACTGACCTCATTCATCAACGTCTCGTTCCTCCCTGCCATAGCCGCTATCATAGGAGCGGGTGCACACGCGATGATGATAGCACCTGGACATTCATTCATTTCTCCACTCTCCCTTCCATATTCATTCCCCGGTCATTTCATACACTTACATTGCACTGTCTGGTTGTTTCGTTCGTGTTGTTTGACTGTGTGGGCGTAGTCAGTCTTCTGGCGCCATTGGCCGAACCGAACGATCGAGTGGCGGCCGTTTATGACGTCATGGTGGGGTCGCGTCGGCGCATCGAAACCGGAAGCGGACGGAACCATTGTCTAGTGTGAATAGGTGTGTAGTAAAATGGAAAAATTATGTGTTAAGTGTATTATGTGTGAATGTATTATGTGTTTTATTTGTGTATATGTGTATTATTAATATATGTAATATATTGGGAATGGACAATCAAATAGATGAAGTATTTGTATGTGTATTAATTGTTATATGTTTCGGGAATTGGTGTGTCCCAAAAAGGGGCGGGGTTTGGCCTATTTAAGCCAAGGCCAAACCTGAAGTCATCACTTGTTAACCAAGTCGGAAAGCGAGAGTGCAATTGTGGTGCCTCAAGCAAACCAAACCAAACCTTTGTGAACTAGTGTACGGTAGATACTTTTTGTTGTTGAAGAGTTTTCGTCTTTATTTTGTTGTTGTTGTACTTTTAAGGTTTTTTTTTCTTTTCTTTTTGTGTGCACCTGTACATATACTTCACTGTGGACAGTCTTCTTATTGGCACTGTAAATAAATTCCACCTTGCACGAAGTGCTTCTGTGAGTGCGCCATCCTTTTACATCCATACACGGACTCACATTCTACCCTGAAGACGAGCTGGTAGGCTCGTCTTCATCACAGACAGTATAGGGCTGTTACCTATCAAATGAAATAATTATCAACAAAATCCATCTTTGCAGTGCAGAGGTGATACAGAAGCGGCATCAGAAGTGGCATTAATATATTTACATAGCATTTACAATTGCATTAATAATGCAATGAGTTTTTTGTTCAATATTTAAATATGAAATTATTTCTAATTTGAACTTTTTAGTTAAACGGTATTTTAAATATGAAACTAACACCACCAGTAGGTGGCAGCAAGTCACCATCTTAATAAAGTGAGTGGAGGGAGTCATTCATTCAACTGATTTGTTCAAATGGCTAATTCATTCAGGAAAGAAGCAAGTGATGGGCCATTGAATCATTAGTTAAACTAACTAGTGCAAAACGTGGAAAAAAAATCATTGCTTTCTGTTGTACAGTTCTGCTACGGTTTCATTTTTAAATTTTCGTCTGCAAAATAAAGGAAAAACAAAGAATATTGGGTCTCATTCATGAAACACGAGCAGAACGATTTTTTGTGTAAATCGTGTGTAAAGTGGTTCTGGCATACATTTTCGGATTCATTAAAATGTTCGTATTTTCCAAATGTTAGTTGGTACGAAAGAAATCTACACCTGCTCCCAGCCGCGCGTAAATAGTGCGTTTAACATCCGAACGTTTTGCTCATTAATAAGGCTGCATTTTAATTCACCTTAATCGGGTACATATTTACACAGCATTTTGAAAAAAAAATATATAGTAATAACATACGGTTTTTCATTTTACTTTTATTATGAGAGCCAGTAATAGCATCTGCAAACGGAAAACAAGTCACAAGTGTTGCAGTCAAGTTTCATGTCGAACCATTTTCTTTTCACTTCTGGGACTGTTCAATTAACAGATGAAACTCCATTAACTGCATCTGTAATATGCTGCCAAGCTTCCTCTTTTTTAGGATCTGATACGCCACTATGTACGCTTGATAATAAAATGTGGCGTTTTGAATGAACTTCTGATAATAAATCTTCAATTTCTGCCAAATTTCTCTTTTTCATTCGCTTTTGAGAAGACATGTTGAAATCCTTCGTTTGGTTTCATAATATGATGCCCATATATAGTTGTCAGTCGGATTTAATGGGCGGGATTTATGGTAATTGAGAATGAGCGTGTACGTGCGTCCCATTTACGACTGATTGGAATTCATTAACACACACACACACACACACACATTTCACTATCAAATCTGACGTTTACGAAGTATTTGTGAATCAGGAGAGGAGTTTTCGGGAAGGTGTCTTTACGCGCAAATCACTCACATATTTACTCGTATATTTACGAATATTTCATGAATGAGACCCAATGTGTCTAAAATGTAACTGAACTGGGAAAATGGCAGTCTTGCTCATGTGATATTGTAATATAATACATAAGACAAACACACACATCACATAGTGAAAGTAAAGGACGCGTGACAAATGCTAAGTCAGCTCGCAGTGACTCGCACATCGTTAAAACAATGATTACAATATCTTCATATATCATACATATCGGCATCGCACACCCCCACATACATAAGAATGAACTTATAATTGAACTGACATTAGCCATTTTCTTCTCCTTCTTTCCTCCTGTTTTGCGTGCAGGAGACAGACACATTATGCTGCCGTAAATTAAGCAAATTGTCATGTGAACAAGCAAATCCACTTCGCCAGTAGGACTGCGATCTCCGCACACATGACAGGGGCCCGTTCGCTCAACACCAAAGTGCAATGAACACCCTTGAACTTGGGAGGGCACCAGACAAAATGAATCGTATAGGAAGGTCTTATGGTACGGAAGAGCCAGCTGGATGGGCTGGGAAGCGATAGGTGGTGCAGTGAGGTAGAAGACAGGGACCCGACTCGGAAGGCAAAAGTCGGGGCTGAGTGTGCGGTGCAACACTCACCTGTTTCCATGGGTCGGCAGGGGGTGCGTGAGAGGGCGTTGTTGTAAACTTTTTCAGCAAAACCAGGAGACGTTTGGGATCTCGTTCAAGTAGAAGTTATTCTTTATTGAGCGTGCTGCAGGTCTTCCAAAACAGTCTGACTAATGTAACTTTACAAGTTATCTTATAGGCATTTCAGTGGGCTGTCCTTAAAGGTGCTGACCTAACACACAGCCTTAGAGGTAACCACTAAATCTAATCATCTAAAGACAATAGAGGCAATTACCCCCAACTGAGATAATGGTACCCCCTCCCAAATGGTATAAACAACAAATGGTCACGAGACCTAAGACTATGTAACATTCACACACAGTTCAACTCTTAGTTGGAAGATCAAAGACTAATGCCATCATGTTCACCTTGAATGCCCATTACAGTGTAGTTCATCTTAGTTTTTCATGTGATGTTATGTAAGGAAGTAGGATCCGCAGATCTAAAACATATTCTTAAATTTGAATCCTTCAGTCCCCTCTTTGAGAGTTCTTAAAAACTCTCACAAAAATACAAATTTAGACACATAAAGTTCATTCTTGTAACTGGTGTAAGTTACAGGCACATCGCATATGTTCATTCTTGTAACTTGTGTAAGTTACAGGCACATATAACTTGCTCTGTGTTGTTCAAGGATTCAAATTTAAGAATCTATTTCAGATATGCTTCCTTACATAACATCACGGTGAAGAATACTGATTTTAGCATTTGAGGTTTTAATTTAGATAGTATATAAACTGAGAAAGTGATTATTGAGTTTACAGCAAGATATTCCTGCCCGACCTGTTTTTCCTTTGTAAGTTAAATGAGTCAGATCACGGAGACGCTAACCTATTGTCTTTAATGGCTCTTGGAGCAAGAGCCACAGTCCAGACGTTGAATCATTTGGCTGATTGGATTAGCACATATGCATTTGAGTGGTTATCCTGATTGGATTGAGACTGCCGGTCTGGGGCGGGTTCCTTAACCTGTATACTCATTTACATGCTTTGTTTGAATTTGTCTCCACCTTCAAAAGTCCCTCCTCCTAAAATGCCTATAAGACACCATGTAAATTTATGTTAGATTAGATCATGTTGGAAGTACTGCAGCCACGTACAGCGGAGTTCTTAATAAAGAATAACTTCTGTTGAACGTGATCCCAACTGTCTCCTGGTCTCTGCTTCGAACAAAGAAAACTTTACAACAGCGTACTCGGGTCTTTGAACCGCACCAGGCTGCCGGCTGGCGATACAAGAAGGGGATGAGGGCTTTACAGGGTTGCACAACACCAGTCTGGCCCTCTTGGGAGAGATAAAGAAGCTGCTCTAACTGAGAATTTGGGTACCGCTGGCTGAGTACCGGTGCCGGAACAGAATTTGAATCAACAAATAGGGCTGCTGAGACGGGTGGGGCTGTCTTTCTGCGAAGTCTCAACATCACATTAGAGCTGGCTCTGGAGTTTTTTGTTTTTTTCGCAGGTCACTGACATCCTTGGTGACGAACAGATTGAGGAGCAGCCCCTGACATCAGGGATAGTTCCTGGTTACCTCAGCCTGCTTCTGAACAGCAGAGAACCACTGGGCAGTCTCAAACAGTGTCGCTGATAAAGGCTACCATGTGAGATTGGAGCATCGAGAAAGTGAACTTTGGCATGGGGGCGCTTCTGGACTGCCAGAGTGGACATTATCTGGCCGAGGGCCAGCCCTGTGACTTTAACCCTCTGGGGTCTGAGGTGTTTTCTGGCCCTGGAGGTGTTCTGACATGCTCTGACATTTGTGCTTATTTCTGTTACTTGTGACATTTTCATGGCTAAAGTCTGATTACACTGTATTTAGCACAAACTCTGCTACAATAATATGTCAGCAGCATGTGTGTAAAAGTTTGTAGTTTTGAGATAATGACATTTATGAGTGGTTTGTGAAAATACAACAAAAAATTGTCACTGAAATAAGGTCATGAAACCCACACTGGTTATTTCTTCACAAGACTTTTTATTCACAAGACAAGAATATTTGCTCCAAAACTATGTGAAAATCACCCTGACTGCTCATTCAGATAAGACAATATATTGATTTAAAATTTGTAAGACGTGTTTTGTGTAAGAAAGCTTTATGCGGGAGGCGTAAAAACATCATTAATATGTATGGGTTTCACACCTGAGAAAGACAAAGACCCTCCCCTAATGGCCCTATTAGGAGCTATCAGGCCCTGTCATTCTGAGCAACCTTGAACAAAGAATGAGGAGATTTAAAAAAGAATGGCTTTTTGATTGTTTAGATTTATTTACAACACAACATAATCCAAAGATACACAACAAATGACAAAAAAGCACATTATTGAAAACAATGATCCAAAGACAGAGACCTTTGTGCCATTCCTAAAAACATTGTACATACCTGTCATTTTCAAGGTGTTTGATTTTCACTTTACCATGTTCATGTACAGAGACTCATGTGAATGTTGAAGTCAGCAGGACTCAGTTGCATCTGGGCCCTGTAAAAAACAAACAAAAAAACCCCAATAAATTAAATCTTCCAAAAGATTTCAGTAACAACTACGCTAGAGAAAAATATATGGATTACAATATAAAAAAATTAAGCCTATTGTTTGGTGCGTTTTGCTTTTCAAACGCAGAGCGCGCTCCAAAATATGAAACATTCAAACGCAGAGCGCGCTCCAAAATATGATACATTATGGTTACCATATTATACATATCTACGTTTGAGCAGATATCCACAAACACAGTAACGGTTCAACTGCAATGTGAAGTTTATGCAACAATAACATTAACTAATAATTAATAATTCATCTTTCTTGTCTTCAAATCACGTCCTTCTTCTTCTGAGGTAAATCCAATGTAAGCTCGCGTGTCTTCCAAACTCGACGAAAAGCAGAGACTGATGAAGTTTGGTGCTTTGTTTTTGAGGTAACGAGCGCGTTCGTGTGAGGCGTGGACGATTTGCATGTCAATCTCTTTTGAGCGCGTGGGCGTGGTCAAATTAAAAATAATGAGCAAGCGCTTGAGAAACTGGACATCTTGTTGGTTTTATACAAATGACTTAAGCAGAGAATATTTGTTTTCAGTTTGAATCCGATCATTTAAAAGTACACACATAAATGATTATAAAGATATATGGCTCATAAATGTGTGACAAGTATTCGCTGAGTTTTGTTTCAGTTTATAGACGTGCTCAAGAAAAAAAAGTTCAGCGCGATGGAGAGGCAGAAACCACACCCTGTTTATTTTCTTTATTTTACAAAAGCACAATGTTTTGATTTGATTGTAAGTGGACACATATAAAAGTAGACATCTCACAGATTCTTTTTTCATATTTCTTTTTTCTGTATGACCATAAATGACGGAGTAATTTAAGTTTATTGTGCTACAATGTGAAGAAAATCCAGCAAAACGCACCAGCGCGTTTGCCGACCTCAGAGGGTTAATCATGGTTAGCTATGTACAGCTGAACCCTGACTTAGAACTACCTTCGTGCATTTTGAGTGTTTTGGCCTTCCCCCGACTTGCAGGGTTGCCATCACATGCAGGGAAGAGGCGGTCTGCAGTAGCACAGCCGCCCCACCATTTAGGGTAGTGAGAGAGGTAAACTTTTTCTATAGATTTAGGCATGTTTGGCTTGCCATATAGGCGCTAATATGCTTACATACTGCCAAAGTTTTTCACACACCTGTGAAGACAAGGGGGACGGGGCAAGGCAATTACGCGTCGGCCCAAGGAAAGCATCGTTGTGAAGTCTGAATCCGATTCAGTATGAGCGCACACACACCATTATAGTGGAAAGCTCAGCATCATCTTCAGCCCTCTCTCCAATGCAGCGATCGACATCTGATCCTCCCCTGGAGCCCTGAATGAAATGCTAGGTCCCTCATGAGGAGGACCAGCAATTCCATCCAGAACCTGCCAGGCATGTGAGACAGTGAACATGGCCGTAGGACGGCACGTGGCATGCTGAGTGCTCAAGCCATTAAGAAAGGCAATACGAACAATGTGTCGACGTGGTAATGCTCTCATGAGAAAACATGAACCACCCATGAGTGCAGTCTCAGCAAGTTTGTGACGCGATAGAGGGAAG
>NW_028118237.1:0-42682 GCF_965113295.1 Leuciscus leuciscus | reverse complement strand
CGTCATGGTAATCATGATTGTTATTATTATAATTTGTATTCTTTCTGTCTTTTTTTTCCTCTGTCACAGTGCATTCTTAACCTGAATTAGCACCGTTCATACGGTATGGGCAACACCAATAGGTATCATGTAAGACAAAATAAACATGTGTTTTCTTCATGATACAGGGCAGAATCTTAGTTTGTTTTTTATTTTGTTCCCATTAGACATATGAGTGTGTTTTAATTTGAGGTATGAAAACCTGACGGTGGCACATATTGAAAGCTAACTTGATATAACATAAATTGTCAATTTGAAATGATACTGTACACTGGTAAGCACAGTAAGCATTTGTTGGCCTATTTAAATGTATAATAAATGAAATAAGATCAAAAGAACGCCGTGCTGCGATGAGGGTGTACCCGCCCAGATCTGCCGAGCCTTCTAGCGATCAATGGGCGGGTACAGTCCTCATCGCTCTACACGACAATAAAGGAGTGCGCGCGGGGGCTATTTATAGCGCCGAGTCGACCTGTGTTTCTGTACGACGGTAACTGGAAATTCAAGCTTGGATTTTTCACGATGGATATACTCGCGACATCAAGTATAGATTGTGTTAAACACGACAAGAACACTACAAATTCTACGTTTGTTGGTTAAAACAGTCGGTATTTCCGGCAAAAGACTCTGATTTGCAGCTGCTGTTGGCGTACGTCACTTCTACCAAGCGCTGCTATTGGCCAACGTAAGGTCAGCTGTATTTTTAACTGTTTTTGAAATAAGTCTCTTATCCTCTGCGTTTATTTGATTAAAATATAGTAGCCCTAGGCTATGAACAACAGTATTGTGATATATTATTACAATTTGAAGTAACAGTTTCTATGTGGACATATATTACAAGGAATTTTTTTTTCTTCTTTTTTTGAGAAGCACCTGGCTGCAGCCTGCAGATTTGGGCGGGGGTGTACATCTCGTGAATATAAATATATATAAATATAAGGTATGTATAAAAAAGATATATATATATATAAAAATAACCTTCAAGCTTTTAAAACTATTTCAAACTTTTAGGATAGGCTTTCTCAAGCCAAATTAAAGTTTGTGTTGACAAACTTTTTCAACTAGTTTGTTGTTCATAAACAAAGTAAGTCTCTTAGGTACTTTACAGACAAAGCCAATAACACTCAAGCATATCTTGTCTAACATTTTCCTATAATATGTTTAAAATGTATAAAAAAGAAATTCCTTGTATGACTCTGTACTATTCGAATGCCTCTCTTTAAAATGATTCAATATTGTTTGTTCTGTATTTTATCTAAATTAGGTGTTGTGAACTGGAGTGCATTTTCCAGACAATATAGGCAAGAGTTCCGGGTGCCCTACTCGCTGACTCTGTGCTTGCACTGCACTGAAGTATACAAGGACTGCCCACCTGGGTCTGTGGGTGATGGCCGAAGCGGAGTCCTGCGGGGACTTTATTCTGAGAAGGAGGTTGAGGGCTATTGCTCGGTTGACTGTTTTTTTTTTTCAGGCTGAGTAGATTGTGTGTGAGTGTACGTACTTGTGTGTTTGTGAGTGTACGTACGTGTGTGAGTGTGTGTGTGTGTGTGTGTGTGTGTACGTACGTGTGTGAGTGTACGTACGTGTGTGAGTGTTTGTGAGTGTACGTACGTGTGTGTGAGTGTACGTACGTGTGTGAGTGTACGTACGTGTGTGAGTGTACATACGTGTGTGAGTGTACGTACGTGTGTGAGTGTACGTACGTGTGTGAGTGTATATGCACACATACAGATAATCACGTACATCAACCGTACACACACATGCGTACGTACACACACGCATACACACAGACAGACGCGTACGTACACACACACACACACACACACACACACACACACACACACACACACGTACGTGTGTGTGTGTGTGTGTGTGTGTGTGTGTGTGTGTGTGTGTGTGTGTGTGTGAGAGTGTACGTACGGATGTGTGTATGTACGTGTGTGAGTGTACGTGTGTGTGTGTGTGTGTGTGTGTGTGTGTGTGTGTGTGTGTGTGTGTGTGTGGGTGTACGTACGTGTGTGTGTGTACGTACGTGTGTGTGTGAGTGTACGTGTGTGTGAGTGTACATGTGTGTGAGTGTACGTGCGTGTGTGTGTATGCACATACGTGTGCGTATGCGTGTGTGTGTACGGACGCGTCTGTCTGTGTGTGTGTGTGTGTGTGTGTGTGTGTGTGTGTGTGTGTGTGTGTGTGTGTGTGTGTGTGTGTGTGTGTGTGTGTGTGTGTGTGTGTGTGTGTGTGTGTGCGTGTGTGTACGTACGCGTCTGTCTGTGTGTATACGTATGCGTGTGTGTACGTACACTACACGCGTGCGTGTGTGTACGTACGTACACGTGTGTGTGTGTGTGTGTGTGTGTGTGTCAGTTGTATTTTTAAATGTTTTTGAAATAAGTCTCTAATCCTCACCCAGCCTGCGTTTATTTGATTAAAATATAGTAGCCTAGGCTATGAACAACAGTATTGTGATGTATTATTACAATTTGAAATAACAGTTTGTATTTGGACATATATTAAAAGTATTTGATCAATTTTTTCCTGATTTCTCATTTGAACGATCTCTCATAGCTTTATGTATGCAATTGTAAATGCAGTGAAAATATATGAATGGCAGATCTGATGCCACTTCTGTGTATGCACTGCAAAGATGTATTTTCCTTGAATGATTTAATTTGACTGGTAACAGTGTATATTGTGTAATCATTGTAATAGGATTGAGTCGTTTCTCTCTGTTTTGCATGCATGACGTCATGGTAATCATGATTGTTATTATTATAATTTGTATTCTTTCTGTCTTTTTTTTCCTCTGTCACAGTGCATTCTTAACCTGAATTAGCACCGTTCATACGGTATGGGCAACACCAATAGGTATCATGTAAGACAAAATAAACATGTGTTTTCTTCATGATACAGGGCAGAATCTTAGTTTGTTTTTTATTTTGTTCCCATTAGACATATGAGTGTGTTTTAATTTGAGGTATGAAAACCTGACGGTGGCACATATTGAAAGCTAACTTGATATAACATAAATTGTCAATTTGAAATGATACTGTACACTGGTAAGCACAGTAAGCATTTGTTGGCCTATTTAAATGTATAATAAATGAAATAAGATCAAAAGAACGCCGTGCTGCGATGAGGGTGTACCCGCCCAGATCTGCCGAGCCTTCTAGCGATCAATGGGCGGGTACAGTCCTCATCGCTCTACACGACAATAAAGGAGTGCGCGCGGGGGCTATTTATAGCGCCGAGTCGACCTGTGTTTCTGTACGACGGTAACTGGAAATTCAAGCTTGGATTTTTCACGATGGATATACTCGCGACATCAAGTATAGATTGTGTTAAACACGACAAGAACACTACAAATTCTACGTTTGTTGGTTAAAACAGTCGGTATTTCCGGCAAAAGACTCTGATTTGCAGCTGCTGTTGGCGTACGTCACTTCTACCAAGCGCTGCTATTGGCCAACGTAAGGTCAGCTGTATTTTTAACTGTTTTTGAAATAAGTCTCTTATCCTCTGCGTTTATTTGATTAAAATATAGTAGCCCTAGGCTATGAACAACAGTATTGTGATATATTATTACAATTTGAAGTAACAGTTTCTATGTGGACATATATTACAAGGAATTTTTTTTTCTTCTTTTTTTGAGAAGCACCTGGCTGCAGCCTGCAGATTTGGGCGGGGGTGTACATCTCGTGAATATAAATATATATAAATATAAGGTATGTATAAAAAATATATATATATATATATATAAAAATAACCTTCAAGCTTTTAAAACTATTTCAAACTTTTAGGATAGGCTTTCTCAAGCCAAATTAAAGTTTGTGTTGACAAACTTTTTCAACTAGTTTGTTGTTCATAAACAAAGTAAGTCTCTTAGGTACTTTACAGACAAAGCCAATAACACTCAAGCATATCTTGTCTAACATTTTCCTATAATATGTTTAAAATGTATAAAAAAGAAATTCCTTGTATGACTCTGTACTATTCGAATGCCTCTCTTTAAAATGATTCAATATTGTTTGTTCTGTATTTTATCTAAATTAGGTGTTGTGAACTGGAGTGCATTTTCCAGACAATATAGGCAAGAGTTCCGGGTGCCCTACTCGCTGACTCTGTGCTTGCACTGCACTGAAGTATACAAGGACTGCCCACCTGGGTCTGTGGGTGATGGCCGAAGCGGAGTCCTGCGGGGACTTTATTCTGAGAAGGAGGTTGAGGGCTATTGCTCGGTTGACTGTTTTTTTTTTTCAGGCTGAGTAGATTGTGTGTGAGTGTACGTACTTGTGTGTTTGTGAGTGTACGTACGTGTGTGAGTGTGTGTGTGTGTGTGTGTGTGTGTACGTACGTGTGTGAGTGTACGTACGTGTGTGAGTGTTTGTGAGTGTACGTACGTGTGTGTGAGTGTACGTACGTGTGTGAGTGTACGTACGTGTGTGAGTGTACATACGTGTGTGAGTGTACGTACGTGTGTGAGTGTACGTACGTGTGTGAGTGTATATGCACACATACAGATAATCACGTACATCAACCGTACACACACATGCGTACGTACACACACGCATACACACAGACAGACGCGTACGTACACACACACACACACACACACACACACACACACACACACACACACACACGTACGTGTGTGTGTGTGTGTGTGTGTGTGTGTGTGTGTGTGTGTGTGTGTGTGTGTGAGAGTGTACGTACGGATGTGTGTATGTACGTGTGTGAGTGTACGTGTGTGTGTGTGTGTGTGTGTGTGTGTGTGTGTGTGTGTGTGTGTGTGTGTGTGGTGTACGTACGTGTGTGTGTGTACGTACGTGTGTGTGTGAGTGTACGTGTGTGTGAGTGTACATGTGTGTGAGTGTACGTGCGTGTGTGTGTATGCACATACGTGTGC
The DNA here is from genome assembly GCF_965113295.1 of Leuciscus leuciscus. Classification (NCBI taxonomy): domain Eukaryota; kingdom Metazoa; phylum Chordata; class Actinopteri; order Cypriniformes; family Leuciscidae; genus Leuciscus; species Leuciscus leuciscus. Next base: position 37,740 of record NW_028118237.1, on the reverse strand, counting down.
GTATGCGTGTGTGTGTACGGACGCGTCTGTCTGTGTGTGTGTGTGTGTGTGTGTGTGTGTGTGTGTGTGTGTGTGTGTGTGTGTGTGTGTGTGTGTGTGTGTGTGTGTGTGTGTGTGTGTGTGCGTGTGTGTACGTACGCGTCTGTCTGTGTGTATACGTATGCGTGTGTGTACGTACACTACACGCGTGCGTGTGTGTACGTACGTACACGTGTGTGTGTGTGTGTGTGTGTGTGTGTGTCAGTTGTATTTTTAAATGTTTTTGAAATAAGTCTCTAATCCTCACCCAGCCTGCGTTTATTTGATTAAAATATAGTAGCCTAGGCTATGAACAACAGTATTGTGATGTATTATTACAATTTGAAATAACAGTTTGTATTTGGACATATATTAAAAGTATTTGATCAATTTTTTCCTGATTTCTCATTTGAACGATCTCTCATAGCTTTATGTATGCAATTGTAAATGCAGTGAAAATATATGAATGGCAGATCTGATGCCACTTCTGTGTATGCACTGCAAAGATGTATTTTCCTTGAATGATTTAATTTGACTGGTAACAGTGTATATTGTGTAATCATTGTAATAGGATTGAGTCGTTTCTCTCTGTTTTGCATGCATGACGTCATGGTAATCATGATTGTTATTATTATAATTTGTATTCTTTCTGTCTTTTTTTTCCTCTGTCACAGTGCATTCTTAACCTGAATTAGCACCGTTCATACGGTATGGGCAACACCAATAGGTATCATGTAAGACAAAATAAACATGTGTTTTCTTCATGATACAGGGCAGAATCTTAGTTTGTTTTTTATTTTGTTCCCATTAGACATATGAGTGTGTTTTAATTTGAGGTATGAAAACCTGACGGTGGCACATATTGAAAGCTAACTTGATATAACATAAATTGTCAATTTGAAATGATACTGTACACTGGTAAGCACAGTAAGCATTTGTTGGCCTATTTAAATGTATAATAAATGAAATAAGATCAAAAGAACGCCGTGCTGCGATGAGGGTGTACCCGCCCAGATCTGCCGAGCCTTCTAGCGATCAATGGGCGGGTACAGTCCTCATCGCTCTACACGACAATAAAGGAGTGCGCGCGGGGGCTATTTATAGCGCCGAGTCGACCTGTGTTTCTGTACGACGGTAACTGGAAATTCAAGCTTGGATTTTTCACGATGGATATACTCGCGACATCAAGTATAGATTGTGTTAAACACGACAAGAACACTACAAATTCTACGTTTGTTGGTTAAAACAGTCGGTATTTCCGGCAAAAGACTCTGATTTGCAGCTGCTGTTGGCGTACGTCACTTCTACCAAGCGCTGCTATTGGCCAACGTAAGGTCAGCTGTATTTTTAACTGTTTTTGAAATAAGTCTCTTATCCTCTGCGTTTATTTGATTAAAATATAGTAGCCCTAGGCTATGAACAACAGTATTGTGATATATTATTACAATTTGAAGTAACAGTTTCTATGTGGACATATATTACAAGGAATTTTTTTTTCTTCTTTTTTTGAGAAGCACCTGGCTGCAGCCTGCAGATTTGGGCGGGGGTGTACATCTCGTGAATATAAATATATATAAATATAAGGTATGTATAAAAAAGATATATATATATATAAAAATAACCTTCAAGCTTTTAAAACTATTTCAAACTTTTAGGATAGGCTTTCTCAAGCCAAATTAAAGTTTGTGTTGACAAACTTTTTCAACTAGTTTGTTGTTCATAAACAAAGTAAGTCTCTTAGGTACTTTACAGACAAAGCCAATAACACTCAAGCATATCTTGTCTAACATTTTCCTATAATATGTTTAAAATGTATAAAAAAGAAATTCCTTGTATGACTCTGTACTATTCGAATGCCTCTCTTTAAAATGATTCAATATTGTTTGTTCTGTATTTTATCTAAATTAGGTGTTGTGAACTGGAGTGCATTTTCCAGACAATATAGGCAAGAGTTCCGGGTGCCCTACTCGCTGACTCTGTGCTTGCACTGCACTGAAGTATACAAGGACTGCCCACCTGGGTCTGTGGGTGATGGCCGAAGCGGAGTCCTGCGGGGACTTTATTCTGAGAAGGAGGTTGAGGGCTATTGCTCGGTTGACTGTTTTTTTTTTTCAGGCTGAGTAGATTGTGTGTGAGTGTACGTACTTGTGTGTTTGTGAGTGTACGTACGTGTGTGAGTGTGTGTGTGTGTGTGTGTGTGTGTACGTACGTGTGTGAGTGTACGTACGTGTGTGAGTGTTTGTGAGTGTACGTACGTGTGTGTGAGTGTACGTACGTGTGTGAGTGTACGTACGTGTGTGAGTGTACATACGTGTGTGAGTGTACGTACGTGTGTGAGTGTACGTACGTGTGTGAGTGTATATGCACACATACAGATAATCACGTACATCAACCGTACACACACATGCGTACGTACACACACGCATACACACAGACAGACGCGTACGTACACACACACACACACACACACACACACACACACACACACACACACGTACGTGTGTGTGTGTGTGTGTGTGTGTGTGTGTGTGTGTGTGTGTGTGTGTGTGTGAGAGTGTACGTACGGATGTGTGTATGTACGTGTGTGAGTGTACGTGTGTGTGTGTGTGTGTGTGTGTGTGTGTGTGTGTGTGTGTGTGTGTGTGTGGGTGTACGTACGTGTGTGTGTGTACGTACGTGTGTGTGTGAGTGTACGTGTGTGTGAGTGTACATGTGTGTGAGTGTACGTGCGTGTGTGTGTATGCACATACGTGTGCGTATGCGTGTGTGTGTACGGACGCGTCTGTCTGTGTGTGTGTGTGTGTGTGTGTGTGTGTGTGTGTGTGTGTGTGTGTGTGTGTGTGTGTGTGTGTGTGTGTGTGTGTGTGTGTGTGTGTGTGTGTGTGTGTGCGTGTGTGTACGTACGCGTCTGTCTGTGTGTATACGTATGCGTGTGTGTACGTACACTACACGCGTGCGTGTGTGTACGTACGTACACGTGTGTGTGTGTGTGTGTGTGTGTGTGTGTCAGTTGTATTTTTAAATGTTTTTGAAATAAGTCTCTAATCCTCACCCAGCCTGCGTTTATTTGATTAAAATATAGTAGCCTAGGCTATGAACAACAGTATTGTGATGTATTATTACAATTTGAAATAACAGTTTGTATTTGGACATATATTAAAAGTATTTGATCAATTTTTTCCTGATTTCTCATTTGAACGATCTCTCATAGCTTTATGTATGCAATTGTAAATGCAGTGAAAATATATGAATGGCAGATCTGATGCCACTTCTGTGTATGCACTGCAAAGATGTATTTTCCTTGAATGATTTAATTTGACTGGTAACAGTGTATATTGTGTAATCATTGTAATAGGATTGAGTCGTTTCTCTCTGTTTTGCATGCATGACGTCATGGTAATCATGATTGTTATTATTATAATTTGTATTCTTTCTGTCTTTTTTTTCCTCTGTCACAGTGCATTCTTAACCTGAATTAGCACCGTTCATACGGTATGGGCAACACCAATAGGTATCATGTAAGACAAAATAAACATGTGTTTTCTTCATGATACAGGGCAGAATCTTAGTTTGTTTTTTATTTTGTTCCCATTAGACATATGAGTGTGTTTTAATTTGAGGTATGAAAACCTGACGGTGGCACATATTGAAAGCTAACTTGATATAACATAAATTGTCAATTTGAAATGATACTGTACACTGGTAAGCACAGTAAGCATTTGTTGGCCTATTTAAATGTATAATAAATGAAATAAGATCAAAAGAACGCCGTGCTGCGATGAGGGTGTACCCGCCCAGATCTGCCGAGCCTTCTAGCGATCAATGGGCGGGTACAGTCCTCATCGCTCTACACGACAATAAAGGAGTGCGCGCGGGGGCTATTTATAGCGCCGAGTCGACCTGTGTTTCTGTACGACGGTAACTGGAAATTCAAGCTTGGATTTTTCACGATGGATATACTCGCGACATCAAGTATAGATTGTGTTAAACACGACAAGAACACTACAAATTCTACGTTTGTTGGTTAAAACAGTCGGTATTTCCGGCAAAAGACTCTGATTTGCAGCTGCTGTTGGCGTACGTCACTTCTACCAAGCGCTGCTATTGGCCAACGTAAGGTCAGCTGTATTTTTAACTGTTTTTGAAATAAGTCTCTTATCCTCTGCGTTTATTTGATTAAAATATAGTAGCCCTAGGCTATGAACAACAGTATTGTGATATATTATTACAATTTGAAGTAACAGTTTCTATGTGGACATATATTACAAGGAATTTTTTTTTCTTCTTTTTTTGAGAAGCACCTGGCTGCAGCCTGCAGATTTGGGCGGGGGTGTACATCTCGTGAATATAAATATATATAAATATAAGGTATGTATAAAAAATATATATATATATATATAAAAATAACCTTCAAGCTTTTAAAACTATTTCAAACTTTTAGGATAGGCTTTCTCAAGCCAAATTAAAGTTTGTGTTGACAAACTTTTTCAACTAGTTTGTTGTTCATAAACAAAGTAAGTCTCTTAGGTACTTTACAGACAAAGCCAATAACACTCAAGCATATCTTGTCTAACATTTTCCTATAATATGTTTAAAATGTATAAAAAAGAAATTCCTTGTATGACTCTGTACTATTCGAATGCCTCTCTTTAAAATGATTCAATATTGTTTGTTCTGTATTTTATCTAAATTAGGTGTTGTGAACTGGAGTGCATTTTCCAGACAATATAGGCAAGAGTTCCGGGTGCCCTACTCGCTGACTCTGTGCTTGCACTGCACTGAAGTATACAAGGACTGCCCACCTGGGTCTGTGGGTGATGGCCGAAGCGGAGTCCTGCGGGGACTTTATTCTGAGAAGGAGGTTGAGGGCTATTGCTCGGTTGACTGTTTTTTTTTTTCAGGCTGAGTAGATTGTGTGTGAGTGTACGTACTTGTGTGTTTGTGAGTGTACGTACGTGTGTGAGTGTGTGTGTGTGTGTGTGTGTGTGTACGTACGTGTGTGAGTGTACGTACGTGTGTGAGTGTTTGTGAGTGTACGTACGTGTGTGTGAGTGTACGTACGTGTGTGAGTGTACGTACGTGTGTGAGTGTACATACGTGTGTGAGTGTACGTACGTGTGTGAGTGTACGTACGTGTGTGAGTGTATATGCACACATACAGATAATCACGTACATCAACCGTACACACACATGCGTACGTACACACACGCATACACACAGACAGACGCGTACGTACACACACACACACACACACACACACACACACACACACACACACACGTACGTGTGTGTGTGTGTGTGTGTGTGTGTGTGTGTGTGTGTGTGTGTGTGTGTGTGAGAGTGTACGTACGGATGTGTGTATGTACGTGTGTGAGTGTACGTGTGTGTGTGTGTGTGTGTGTGTGTGTGTGTGTGTGTGTGTGTGTGTGTGGGTGTACGTACGTGTGTGTGTGTACGTACGTGTGTGTGTGAGTGTACGTGTGTGTGAGTGTACATGTGTGTGAGTGTACGTGCGTGTGTGTGTATGCACATACGTGTGCGTATGCGTGTGTGTGTACGGACGCGTCTGTCTGTGTGTGTGTGTGTGTGTGTGTGTGTGTGTGTGTGTGTGTGTGTGTGTGTGTGTGTGTGTGTGTGTGTGTGTGTGTGTGTGTGTGTGTGCGTGTGTGTACGTACGCGTCTGTCTGTGTGTATACGTATGCGTGTGTGTACGTACACTACACGCGTGCGTGTGTGTACGTACGTACACGTGTGTGTGTGTGTGTGTGTGTGTGTGTGTCAGTTGTATTTTTAAATGTTTTTGAAATAAGTCTCTAATCCTCACCCAGCCTGCGTTTATTTGATTAAAATATAGTAGCCTAGGCTATGAACAACAGTATTGTGATGTATTATTACAATTTGAAATAACAGTTTGTATTTGGACATATATTAAAAGTATTTGATCAATTTTTTCCTGATTTCTCATTTGAACGATCTCTCATAGCTTTATGTATGCAATTGTAAATGCAGTGAAAATATATGAATGGCAGATCTGATGCCACTTCTGTGTATGCACTGCAAAGATGTATTTTCCTTGAATGATTTAATTTGACTGGTAACAGTGTATATTGTGTAATCATTGTAATAGGATTGAGTCGTTTCTCTCTGTTTTGCATGCATGACGTCATGGTAATCATGATTGTTATTATTATAATTTGTATTCTTTCTGTCTTTTTTTTCCTCTGTCACAGTGCATTCTTAACCTGAATTAGCACCGTTCATACGGTATGGGCAACACCAATAGGTATCATGTAAGACAAAATAAACATGTGTTTTCTTCATGATACAGGGCAGAATCTTAGTTTGTTTTTTATTTTGTTCCCATTAGACATATGAGTGTGTTTTAATTTGAGGTATGAAAACCTGACGGTGGCACATATTGAAAGCTAACTTGATATAACATAAATTGTCAATTTGAAATGATACTGTACACTGGTAAGCACAGTAAGCATTTGTTGGCCTATTTAAATGTATAATAAATGAAATAAGATCAAAAGAACGCCGTGCTGCGATGAGGGTGTACCCGCCCAGATCTGCCGAGCCTTCTAGCGATCAATGGGCGGGTACAGTCCTCATCGCTCTACACGACAATAAAGGAGTGCGCGCGGGGGCTATTTATAGCGCCGAGTCGACCTGTGTTTCTGTACGACGGTAACTGGAAATTCAAGCTTGGATTTTTCACGATGGATATACTCGCGACATCAAGTATAGATTGTGTTAAACACGACAAGAACACTACAAATTCTACGTTTGTTGGTTAAAACAGTCGGTATTTCCGGCAAAAGACTCTGATTTGCAGCTGCTGTTGGCGTACGTCACTTCTACCAAGCGCTGCTATTGGCCAACGTAAGGTCAGCTGTATTTTTAACTGTTTTTGAAATAAGTCTCTTATCCTCTGCGTTTATTTGATTAAAATATAGTAGCCCTAGGCTATGAACAACAGTATTGTGATATATTATTACAATTTGAAGTAACAGTTTCTATGTGGACATATATTACAAGGAATTTTTTTTTCTTCTTTTTTTGAGAAGCACCTGGCTGCAGCCTGCAGATTTGGGCGGGGGTGTACATCTCGTGAATATAAATATATATAAATATAAGGTATGTATAAAAAAGATATATATATATATAAAAATAACCTTCAAGCTTTTAAAACTATTTCAAACTTTTAGGATAGGCTTTCTCAAGCCAAATTAAAGTTTGTGTTGACAAACTTTTTCCTCAAGCCAAATTAAAGTTTGTGTTGACAAACTTTTTCAACTAGTTTGTTGTTCATAAACAAAGTAAGTCTCTTAGGTACTTTACAGACAAAGCCAATAACACTCAAGCATATCTTGTCTAACATTTTCCTATAATATGTTTAAAATGTATAAAAAAGAAATTCCTTGTATGACTCTGTACTATTCGAATGCCTCTCTTTAAAATGATTCAATATTGTTTGTTCTGTATTTTATCTAAATTAGGTGTTGTGAACTGGAGTGCATTTTCCAGACAATATAGGCAAGAGTTCCGGGTGCCCTACTCGCTGACTCTGTGCTTGCACTGCACTGAAGTATACAAGGACTGCCCACCTGGGTCTGTGGGTGATGGCCGAAGCGGAGTCCTGCGGGGACTTTATTCTGAGAAGGAGGTTGAGGGCTATTGCTCGGTTGACTGTTTTTTTTTTTCAGGCTGAGTAGATTGTGTGTGAGTGTACGTACTTGTGTGTTTGTGAGTGTACGTACGTGTGTGAGTGTGTGTGTGTGTGTGTGTGTGTGTACGTACGTGTGTGAGTGTACGTACGTGTGTGAGTGTTTGTGAGTGTACGTACGTGTGTGTGAGTGTACGTACGTGTGTGAGTGTACGTACGTGTGTGAGTGTACATACGTGTGTGAGTGTACGTACGTGTGTGAGTGTACGTACGTGTGTGAGTGTATATGCACACATACAGATAATCACGTACATCAACCGTACACACACATGCGTACGTACACACACGCATACACACAGACAGACGCGTACGTACACACACACACACACACACACACACACACACACACACACACACGTACGTGTGTGTGTGTGTGTGTGTGTGTGTGTGTGTGTGTGTGTGTGTGTGTGTGTGAGAGTGTACGTACGGATGTGTGTATGTACGTGTGTGAGTGTACGTGTGTGTGTGTGTGTGTGTGTGTGTGTGTGTGTGTGTGTGTGTGTGTGTGTGGGTGTACGTACGTGTGTGTGTGTACGTACGTGTGTGTGTGAGTGTACGTGTGTGTGAGTGTACATGTGTGTGAGTGTACGTGCGTGTGTGTGTATGCACATACGTGTGCGTATGCGTGTGTGTGTACGGACGCGTCTGTCTGTGTGTGTGTGTGTGTGTGTGTGTGTGTGTGTGTGTGTGTGTGTGTGTGTGTGTGTGTGTGTGTGTGTGTGTGTGTGTGTGTGTGTGTGTGTGTGTGTGTGTGCGTGTGTGTACGTACGCGTCTGTCTGTGTGTATACGTATGCGTGTGTGTACGTACACTACACGCGTGCGTGTGTGTACGTACGTACACGTGTGTGTGTGTGTGTGTGTGTGTGTGTCAGTTGTATTTTTAAATGTTTTTGAAATAAGTCTCTAATCCTCACCCAGCCTGCGTTTATTTGATTAAAATATAGTAGCCTAGGCTATGAACAACAGTATTGTGATGTATTATTACAATTTGAAATAACAGTTTGTATTTGGACATATATTAAAAGTATTTGATCAATTTTTTCCTGATTTCTCATTTGAACGATCTCTCATAGCTTTATGTATGCAATTGTAAATGCAGTGAAAATATATGAATGGCAGATCTGATGCCACTTCTGTGTATGCACTGCAAAGATGTATTTTCCTTGAATGATTTAATTTGACTGGTAACAGTGTATATTGTGTAATCATTGTAATAGGATTGAGTCGTTTCTCTCTGTTTTGCATGCATGACGTCATGGTAATCATGATTGTTATTATTATAATTTGTATTCTTTCTGTCTTTTTTTTCCTCTGTCACAGTGCATTCTTAACCTGAATTAGCACCGTTCATACGGTATGGGCAACACCAATAGGTATCATGTAAGACAAAATAAACATGTGTTTTCTTCATGATACAGGGCAGAATCTTAGTTTGTTTTTTATTTTGTTCCCATTAGACATATGAGTGTGTTTTAATTTGAGGTATGAAAACCTGACGGTGGCACATATTGAAAGCTAACTTGATATAACATAAATTGTCAATTTGAAATGATACTGTACACTGGTAAGCACAGTAAGCATTTGTTGGCCTATTTAAATGTATAATAAATGAAATAAGATCAAAAGAACGCCGTGCTGCGATGAGGGTGTACCCGCCCAGATCTGCCGAGCCTTCTAGCGATCAATGGGCGGGTACAGTCCTCATCGCTCTACACGACAATAAAGGAGTGCGCGCGGGGGCTATTTATAGCGCCGAGTCGACCTGTGTTTCTGTACGACGGTAACTGGAAATTCAAGCTTGGATTTTTCACGATGGATATACTCGCGACATCAAGTATAGATTGTGTTAAACACGACAAGAACACTACAAATTCTACGTTTGTTGGTTAAAACAGTCGGTATTTCCGGCAAAAGACTCTGATTTGCAGCTGCTGTTGGCGTACGTCACTTCTACCAAGCGCTGCTATTGGCCAACGTAAGGTCAGCTGTATTTTTAACTGTTTTTGAAATAAGTCTCTTATCCTCTGCGTTTATTTGATTAAAATATAGTAGCCCTAGGCTATGAACAACAGTATTGTGATATATTATTACAATTTGAAGTAACAGTTTCTATGTGGACATATATTACAAGGAATTTTTTTTTCTTCTTTTTTTGAGAAGCACCTGGCTGCAGCCTGCAGATTTGGGCGGGGGTGTACATCTCGTGAATATAAATATATATAAATATAAGGTATGTATAAAAAAGATATATATATATATAAAAATAACCTTCAAGCTTTTAAAACTATTTCAAACTTTTAGGATAGGCTTTCTCAAGCCAAATTAAAGTTTGTGTTGACAAACTTTTTCAACTAGTTTGTTGTTCATAAACAAAGTAAGTCTCTTAGGTACTTTACAGACAAAGCCAATAACACTCAAGCATATCTTGTCTAACATTTTCCTATAATATGTTTAAAATGTATAAAAAAGAAATTCCTTGTATGACTCTGTACTATTCGAATGCCTCTCTTTAAAATGATTCAATATTGTTTGTTCTGTATTTTATCTAAATTAGGTGTTGTGAACTGGAGTGCATTTTCCAGACAATATAGGCAAGAGTTCCGGGTGCCCTACTCGCTGACTCTGTGCTTGCACTGCACTGAAGTATACAAGGACTGCCCACCTGGGTCTGTGGGTGATGGCCGAAGCGGAGTCCTGCGGGGACTTTATTCTGAGAAGGAGGTTGAGGGCTATTGCTCGGTTGACTGTTTTTTTTTTTCAGGCTGAGTAGATTGTGTGTGAGTGTACGTACTTGTGTGTTTGTGAGTGTACGTACGTGTGTGAGTGTGTGTGTGTGTGTGTGTGTGTGTACGTACGTGTGTGAGTGTACGTACGTGTGTGAGTGTTTGTGAGTGTACGTACGTGTGTGTGAGTGTACGTACGTGTGTGAGTGTACGTACGTGTGTGAGTGTACATACGTGTGTGAGTGTACGTACGTGTGTGAGTGTACGTACGTGTGTGAGTGTATATGCACACATACAGATAATCACGTACATCAACCGTACACACACATGCGTACGTACACACACGCATACACACAGACAGACGCGTACGTACACACACACACACACACACACACACACACACACACACACACACACGTACGTGTGTGTGTGTGTGTGTGTGTGTGTGTGTGTGTGTGTGTGTGTGTGTGTGTGAGAGTGTACGTACGGATGTGTGTATGTACGTGTGTGAGTGTACGTGTGTGTGTGTGTGTGTGTGTGTGTGTGTGTGTGTGTGTGTGTGTGTGTGTGGGTGTACGTACGTGTGTGTGTGTACGTACGTGTGTGTGTGAGTGTACGTGTGTGTGAGTGTACATGTGTGTGAGTGTACGTGCGTGTGTGTGTATGCACATACGTGTGCGTATGCGTGTGTGTGTACGGACGCGTCTGTCTGTGTGTGTGTGTGTGTGTGTGTGTGTGTGTGTGTGTGTGTGTGTGTGTGTGTGTGTGTGTGTGTGTGTGTGTGTGTGTGTGTGTGTGTGTGCGTGTGTGTACGTACGCGTCTGTCTGTGTGTATACGTATGCGTGTGTGTACGTACACTACACGCGTGCGTGTGTGTACGTACGTACACGTGTGTGTGTGTGTGTGTGTGTGTGTGTCAGTTGTATTTTTAAATGTTTTTGAAATAAGTCTCTAATCCTCACCCAGCCTGCGTTTATTTGATTAAAATATAGTAGCCTAGGCTATGAACAACAGTATTGTGATGTATTATTACAATTTGAAATAACAGTTTGTATTTGGACATATATTAAAAGTATTTGATCAATTTTTTCCTGATTTCTCATTTGAACGATCTCTCATAGCTTTATGTATGCAATTGTAAATGCAGTGAAAATATATGAATGGCAGATCTGATGCCACTTCTGTGTATGCACTGCAAAGATGTATTTTCCTTGAATGATTTAATTTGACTGGTAACAGTGTATATTGTGTAATCATTGTAATAGGATTGAGTCGTTTCTCTCTGTTTTGCATGCATGACGTCATGGTAATCATGATTGTTATTATTATAATTTGTATTCTTTCTGTCTTTTTTTTCCTCTGTCACAGTGCATTCTTAACCTGAATTAGCACCGTTCATACGGTATGGGCAACACCAATAGGTATCATGTAAGACAAAATAAACATGTGTTTTCTTCATGATACAGGGCAGAATCTTAGTTTGTTTTTTATTTTGTTCCCATTAGACATATGAGTGTGTTTTAATTTGAGGTATGAAAACCTGACGGTGGCACATATTGAAAGCTAACTTGATATAACATAAATTGTCAATTTGAAATGATACTGTACACTGGTAAGCACAGTAAGCATTTGTTGGCCTATTTAAATGTATAATAAATGAAATAAGATCAAAAGAACGCCGTGCTGCGATGAGGGTGTACCCGCCCAGATCTGCCGAGCCTTCTAGCGATCAATGGGCGGGTACAGTCCTCATCGCTCTACACGACAATAAAGGAGTGCGCGCGGGGGCTATTTATAGCGCCGAGTCGACCTGTGTTTCTGTACGACGGTAACTGGAAATTCAAGCTTGGATTTTTCACGATGGATATACTCGCGACATCAAGTATAGATTGTGTTAAACACGACAAGAACACTACAAATTCTACGTTTGTTGGTTAAAACAGTCGGTATTTCCGGCAAAAGACTCTGATTTGCAGCTGCTGTTGGCGTACGTCACTTCTACCAAGCGCTGCTATTGGCCAACGTAAGGTCAGCTGTATTTTTAACTGTTTTTGAAATAAGTCTCTTATCCTCTGCGTTTATTTGATTAAAATATAGTAGCCCTAGGCTATGAACAACAGTATTGTGATATATTATTACAATTTGAAGTAACAGTTTCTATGTGGACATATATTACAAGGAATTTTTTTTTCTTCTTTTTTTGAGAAGCACCTGGCTGCAGCCTGCAGATTTGGGCGGGGGTGTACATCTCGTGAATATAAATATATATAAATATAAGGTATGTATAAAAAATATATATATATATATATATAAAAATAACCTTCAAGCTTTTAAAACTATTTCAAACTTTTAGGATAGGCTTTCTCAAGCCAAATTAAAGTTTGTGTTGACAAACTTTTTCAACTAGTTTGTTGTTCATAAACAAAGTAAGTCTCTTAGGTACTTTACAGACAAAGCCAATAACACTCAAGCATATCTTGTCTAACATTTTCCTATAATATGTTTAAAATGTATAAAAAAGAAATTCCTTGTATGACTCTGTACTATTCGAATGCCTCTCTTTAAAATGATTCAATATTGTTTGTTCTGTATTTTATCTAAATTAGGTGTTGTGAACTGGAGTGCATTTTCCAGACAATATAGGCAAGAGTTCCGGGTGCCCTACTCGCTGACTCTGTGCTTGCACTGCACTGAAGTATACAAGGACTGCCCACCTGGGTCTGTGGGTGATGGCCGAAGCGGAGTCCTGCGGGGACTTTATTCTGAGAAGGAGGTTGAGGGCTATTGCTCGGTTGACTGTTTTTTTTTTTCAGGCTGAGTAGATTGTGTGTGAGTGTACGTACTTGTGTGTTTGTGAGTGTACGTACGTGTGTGAGTGTGTGTGTGTGTGTGTGTGTGTGTACGTACGTGTGTGAGTGTACGTACGTGTGTGAGTGTTTGTGAGTGTACGTACGTGTGTGTGAGTGTACGTACGTGTGTGAGTGTACGTACGTGTGTGAGTGTACATACGTGTGTGAGTGTACGTACGTGTGTGAGTGTACGTACGTGTGTGAGTGTATATGCACACATACAGATAATCACGTACATCAACCGTACACACACATGCGTACGTACACACACGCATACACACAGACAGACGCGTACGTACACACACACACACACACACACACACACACACACACACACACACGTACGTGTGTGTGTGTGTGTGTGTGTGTGTGTGTGTGTGTGTGTGTGTGTGTGTGAGAGTGTACGTACGGATGTGTGTATGTACGTGTGTGAGTGTACGTGTGTGTGTGTGTGTGTGTGTGTGTGTGTGTGTGTGTGTGTGTGTGTGTGTGGGTGTACGTACGTGTGTGTGTGTACGTACGTGTGTGTGTGAGTGTACGTGTGTGTGAGTGTACATGTGTGTGAGTGTACGTGCGTGTGTGTGTATGCACATACGTGTGCGTATGCGTGTGTGTGTACGGACGCGTCTGTCTGTGTGTGTGTGTGTGTGTGTGTGTGTGTGTGTGTGTGTGTGTGTGTGTGTGTGTGTGTGTGTGTGTGTGTGTGTGTGTGTGTGTGTGTGCGTGTGTGTACGTACGCGTCTGTCTGTGTGTATACGTATGCGTGTGTGTACGTACACTACACGCGTGCGTGTGTGTACGTACGTACACGTGTGTGTGTGTGTGTGTGTGTGTGTGTCAGTTGTATTTTTAAATGTTTTTGAAATAAGTCTCTAATCCTCACCCAGCCTGCGTTTATTTGATTAAAATATAGTAGCCTAGGCTATGAACAACAGTATTGTGATGTATTATTACAATTTGAAATAACAGTTTGTATTTGGACATATATTAAAAGTATTTGATCAATTTTTTCCTGATTTCTCATTTGAACGATCTCTCATAGCTTTATGTATGCAATTGTAAATGCAGTGAAAATATATGAATGGCAGATCTGATGCCACTTCTGTGTATGCACTGCAAAGATGTATTTTCCTTGAATGATTTAATTTGACTGGTAACAGTGTATATTGTGTAATCATTGTAATAGGATTGAGTCGTTTCTCTCTGTTTTGCATGCATGACGTCATGGTAATCATGATTGTTATTATTATAATTTGTATTCTTTCTGTCTTTTTTTTCCTCTGTCACAGTGCATTCTTAACCTGAATTAGCACCGTTCATACGGTATGGGCAACACCAATAGGTATCATGTAAGACAAAATAAACATGTGTTTTCTTCATGATACAGGGCAGAATCTTAGTTTGTTTTTTATTTTGTTCCCATTAGACATATGAGTGTGTTTTAATTTGAGGTATGAAAACCTGACGGTGGCACATATTGAAAGCTAACTTGATATAACATAAATTGTCAATTTGAAATGATACTGTACACTGGTAAGCACAGTAAGCATTTGTTGGCCTATTTAAATGTATAATAAATGAAATAAGATCAAAAGAACGCCGTGCTGCGATGAGGGTGTACCCGCCCAGATCTGCCGAGCCTTCTAGCGATCAATGGGCGGGTACAGTCCTCATCGCTCTACACGACAATAAAGGAGTGCGCGCGGGGGCTATTTATAGCGCCGAGTCGACCTGTGTTTCTGTACGACGGTAACTGGAAATTCAAGCTTGGATTTTTCACGATGGATATACTCGCGACATCAAGTATAGATTGTGTTAAACACGACAAGAACACTACAAATTCTACGTTTGTTGGTTAAAACAGTCGGTATTTCCGGCAAAAGACTCTGATTTGCAGCTGCTGTTGGCGTACGTCACTTCTACCAAGCGCTGCTATTGGCCAACGTAAGGTCAGCTGTATTTTTAACTGTTTTTGAAATAAGTCTCTTATCCTCTGCGTTTATTTGATTAAAATATAGTAGCCCTAGGCTATGAACAACAGTATTGTGATATATTATTACAATTTGAAGTAACAGTTTCTATGTGGACATATATTACAAGGAATTTTTTTTTCTTCTTTTTTTGAGAAGCACCTGGCTGCAGCCTGCAGATTTGGGCGGGGGTGTACATCTCGTGAATATAAATATATATAAATATAAGGTATGTATAAAAAATATATATATATATATATAAAAATAACCTTCAAGCTTTTAAAACTATTTCAAACTTTTAGGATAGGCTTTCTCAAGCCAAATTAAAGTTTGTGTTGACAAACTTTTTCAACTAGTTTGTTGTTCATAAACAAAGTAAGTCTCTTAGGTACTTTACAGACAAAGCCAATAACACTCAAGCATATCTTGTCTAACATTTTCCTATAATATGTTTAAAATGTATAAAAAAGAAATTCCTTGTATGACTCTGTACTATTCGAATGCCTCTCTTTAAAATGATTCAATATTGTTTGTTCTGTATTTTATCTAAATTAGGTGTTGTGAACTGGAGTGCATTTTCCAGACAATATAGGCAAGAGTTCCGGGTGCCCTACTCGCTGACTCTGTGCTTGCACTGCACTGAAGTATACAAGGACTGCCCACCTGGGTCTGTGGGTGATGGCCGAAGCGGAGTCCTGCGGGGACTTTATTCTGAGAAGGAGGTTGAGGGCTATTGCTCGGTTGACTGTTTTTTTTTTTCAGGCTGAGTAGATTGTGTGTGAGTGTACGTACTTGTGTGTTTGTGAGTGTACGTACGTGTGTGAGTGTGTGTGTGTGTGTGTGTGTGTGTGTACGTACGTGTGTGAGTGTACGTACGTGTGTGAGTGTTTGTGAGTGTACGTACGTGTGTGTGAGTGTACGTACGTGTGTGAGTGTACGTACGTGTGTGAGTGTACATACGTGTGTGAGTGTACGTACGTGTGTGAGTGTACGTACGTGTGTGAGTGTATATGCACACATACAGATAATCACGTACATCAACCGTACACACACATGCGTACGTACACACACGCATACACACAGACAGACGCGTACGTACACACACACACACACACACACACACACACACACACACACACACGTACGTGTGTGTGTGTGTGTGTGTGTGTGTGTGTGTGTGTGTGTGTGTGTGTGTGAGAGTGTACGTACGGATGTGTGTATGTACGTGTGTGAGTGTACGTGTGTGTGTGTGTGTGTGTGTGTGTGTGTGTGTGTGTGTGTGTGTGTGTGTGGGTGTACGTACGTGTGTGTGTGTACGTACGTGTGTGTGTGAGTGTACGTGTGTGTGAGTGTACATGTGTGTGAGTGTACGTGCGTGTGTGTGTATGCACATACGTGTGCGTATGCGTGTGTGTGTACGGACGCGTCTGTCTGTGTGTGTGTGTGTGTGTGTGTGTGTGTGTGTGTGTGTGTGTGTGTGTGTGTGTGTGTGTGTGTGTGTGTGTGTGTGTGTGTGTGTGTGTGTGTGTGTGTGCGTGTGTGTACGTACGCGTCTGTCTGTGTGTATACGTATGCGTGTGTGTACGTACACTACACGCGTGCGTGTGTGTACGTACGTACACGTGTGTGTGTGTGTGTGTGTGTGTGTGTGTCAGTTGTATTTTTAAATGTTTTTGAAATAAGTCTCTAATCCTCACCCAGCCTGCGTTTATTTGATTAAAATATAGTAGCCTAGGCTATGAACAACAGTATTGTGATGTATTATTACAATTTGAAATAACAGTTTGTATTTGGACATATATTAAAAGTATTTGATCAATTTTTTCCTGATTTCTCATTTGAACGATCTCTCATAGCTTTATGTATGCAATTGTAAATGCAGTGAAAATATATGAATGGCAGATCTGATGCCACTTCTGTGTATGCACTGCAAAGATGTATTTTCCTTGAATGATTTAATTTGACTGGTAACAGTGTATATTGTGTAATCATTGTAATAGGATTGAGTCGTTTCTCTCTGTTTTGCATGCATGACGTCATGGTAATCATGATTGTTATTATTATAATTTGTATTCTTTCTGTCTTTTTTTTCCTCTGTCACAGTGCATTCTTAACCTGAATTAGCACCGTTCATACGGTATGGGCAACACCAATAGGTATCATGTAAGACAAAATAAACATGTGTTTTCTTCATGATACAGGGCAGAATCTTAGTTTGTTTTTTATTTTGTTCCCATTAGACATATGAGTGTGTTTTAATTTGAGGTATGAAAACCTGACGGTGGCACATATTGAAAGCTAACTTGATATAACATAAATTGTCAATTTGAAATGATACTGTACACTGGTAAGCACAGTAAGCATTTGTTGGCCTATTTAAATGTATAATAAATGAAATAAGATCAAAAGAACGCCGTGCTGCGATGAGGGTGTACCCGCCCAGATCTGCCGAGCCTTCTAGCGATCAATGGGCGGGTACAGTCCTCATCGCTCTACACGACAATAAAGGAGTGCGCGCGGGGGCTATTTATAGCGCCGAGTCGACCTGTGTTTCTGTACGACGGTAACTGGAAATTCAAGCTTGGATTTTTCACGATGGATATACTCGCGACATCAAGTATAGATTGTGTTAAACACGACAAGAACACTACAAATTCTACGTTTGTTGGTTAAAACAGTCGGTATTTCCGGCAAAAGACTCTGATTTGCAGCTGCTGTTGGCGTACGTCACTTCTACCAAGCGCTGCTATTGGCCAACGTAAGGTCAGCTGTATTTTTAACTGTTTTTGAAATAAGTCTCTTATCCTCTGCGTTTATTTGATTAAAATATAGTAGCCCTAGGCTATGAACAACAGTATTGTGATATATTATTACAATTTGAAGTAACAGTTTCTATGTGGACATATATTACAAGGAATTTTTTTTTCTTCTTTTTTTGAGATGGCTGCAGCCTGCAGATTTGGGCGGGGGTGTACATCTCGTGAATATAAATATATATAAATATAAGGTATGTATAAAAAATATATATATATATATATATAAAAATAACCTTCAAGCTTTTAAAACTATTTCAAACTTTTAGGATAGGCTTTCTCAAGCCAAATTAAAGTTTGTGTTGACAAACTTTTTCAACTAGTTTGTTGTTCATAAACAAAGTAAGTCTCTTAGGTACTTTACAGACAAAGCCAATAACACTCAAGCATATCTTGTCTAACATTTTCCTATAATATGTTTAAAATGTATAAAAAAGAAATTCCTTGTATGACTCTGTACTATTCTAATGCCTCTCTTTAAAATGATTCAATATTGTTTGTTCTGTATTTTATCTAAATTAGGTGTTGTGAACTGGAGTGCATTTTCCAGACAATATAGGCAAGAGTTCCGGGTGCCCTACTCGCTGACTCTGTGCTTGCACTGCACTGAAGTATACAAGGACTGCCCACCTGGGTCTGTGGGTGATGGCCGAAGCGGAGTCCTGCGGGGACTTTATTCTGAGAAGGAGGTTGAGGGCTATTGCTCGGTTGACTGTTTTTTTTTTTCAGGCTGAGTAGATTGTGTGTGAGTGTACGTACTTGTGTGTTTGTGAGTGTACGTACGTGTGTGAGTGTGTGTGTGTGTGTGTGTGTGTGTACGTACGTGTGTGAGTGTACGTACGTGTGTGAGTGTTTGTGAGTGTACGTACGTGTGTGTGAGTGTACGTACGTGTGTGAGTGTACGTACGTGTGTGAGTGTACATACGTGTGTGAGTGTACGTACGTGTGTGAGTGTACGTACGTGTGTGAGTGTATATGCACACATACAGATAATCACGTACATCAACCGTACACACACATGCGTACGTACACACACGCATACACACAGACAGACGCGTACGTACACACACACACACACACACACACACACACACACACGTACGTGTGTGTGTGTGTGTGTGTGTGTGTGTGTGTGTGTGTGTGTGTGTGTGTGTGTGTGTGTGAGAGTGTACGTACGGATGTGTGTATGTACGTGTGTGAGTGTACGTGTGTGTGTGTGTGTGTGTGTGTGTGTGTGTGTGTGTGTGTGTGGGTGTACGTACGTGTGTGTGTGTACGTACGTGTGTGTGTGAGTGTACGTGTGTGTGAGTGTACATGTGTGTGAGTGTACGTGCGTGTGTGTGTATGCACATACGTGTGCGTATGCGTGTGTGTGTACGGACGCGTCTGTCTGTGTGTGTGTGTGTGTGTGTGTGTGTGTGTGTGTGTGTGTGTGTGTGTGTGTGTGTGTGTGTGTGTGTGTGTGTGTACGTACGTACGCGTGTGTGTGTGTGTGTGTGTGTGTGTGTGTGTGTGTGTGTGTGTGTGTGCGTGTGTGTACGTACGCGTCTGTCTGTGTGTATACGTATGCGTGTGTGTACGTACACTACACGCGTGCGTGTGTGTACGTACGTACACGTGTGTGTGTGTGTGTGTGTGTGTGTGTGTGTCAGTTGTATTTTTAAATGTTTTTGAAATAAGTCTCTAATCCTCACCCAGCCTGCGTTTATTTGATTAAAATATAGTAGCCTAGGCTATGAACAACAGTATTGTGATGTATTATTACAATTTGAAATAACAGTTTGTATTTGGACATATATTAAAAGTATTTGATCAATTTTTTCCTGATTTCTCATTTGAACGATCTCTCATAGCTTTATGTATGCAATTGTAAATGCAGTGAAAATATATGAATGGCAGATCTGATGCCACTTCTGTGTATGCACTGCAAAGATGTATTTTCCTTGAATGATTTAATTTGACTGGTAACAGTGTATATTGTGTAATCATTGTAATAGGATTGAGTCGTTTCTCTCTGTTTTGCATGCATGACGTCATGGTAATCATGATTGTTATTATTATAATTTGTATTCTTTCTGTCTTTTTTTTCCTCTGTCACAGTGCATTCTTAACCTGAATTAGCACCGTTCATACGGTATGGGCAACACCAATAGGTATCATGTAAGACAAAATAAACATGTGTTTTCTTCATGATACAGGGCAGAATCTTAGTTTGTTTTTTATTTTGTTCCCATTAGACATATGAGTGTGTTTTAATTTGAGGTATGAAAACCTGACGGTGGCACATATTGAAAGCTAACTTGATATAACATAAATTGTCAATTTGAAATGATACTGTACACTGGTAAGCACAGTAAGCATTTGTTGGCCTATTTAAATGTATAATAAATGAAATAAGATCAAAAGAACGCCGTGCTGCGATGAGGGTGTACCCGCCCAGATCTGCCGAGCCTTCTAGCGATCAATGGGCGGGTACAGTCCTCATCGCTCTACACGACAATAAAGGAGTGCGCGCGGGGGCTATTTATAGCGCCGAGTCGACCTGTGTTTCTGTACGACGGTAACTGGAAATTCAAGCTTGGATTTTTCACGATGGATATACTCGCGACATCAAGTATAGATTGTGTTAAACACGACAAGAACACTACAAATTCTACGTTTGTTGGTTAAAACAGTCGGTATTTCCGGCAAAAGACTCTGATTTGCAGCTGCTGTTGGCGTACGTCACTTCTACCAAGCGCTGCTATTGGCCAACGTAAGGTCAGCTGTATTTTTAACTGTTTTTGAAATAAGTCTCTTATCCTCTGCGTTTATTTGATTAAAATATAGTAGCCCTAGGCTATGAACAACAGTATTGTGATATATTATTACAATTTGAAGTAACAGTTTCTATGTGGACATATATTACAAGGAATTTTTTTTTCTTCTTTTTTTGAGAAGCACCTGGCTGCAGCCTGCAGATTTGGGCGGGGGTGTACATCTCGTGAATATAAATATATATAAATATAAGGTATGTATAAAAAATATATATATATATATATATAAAAATAACCTTCAAGCTTTTAAAACTATTTCAAACTTTTAGGATAGGCTTTCTCAAGCCAAATTAAAGTTTGTGTTGACAAACTTTTTCAACTAGTTTGTTGTTCATAAACAAAGTAAGTCTCTTAGGTACTTTACAGACAAAGCCAATAACACTCAAGCATATCTTGTCTAACATTTTCCTATAATATGTTTAAAATGTATAAAAAAGAAATTCCTTGTATGACTCTGTACTATTCGAATGCCTCTCTTTAAAATGATTCAATATTGTTTGTTCTGTATTTTATCTAAATTAGGTGTTGTGAACTGGAGTGCATTTTCCAGACAATATAGGCAAGAGTTCCGGGTGCCCTACTCGCTGACTCTGTGCTTGCACTGCACTGAAGTATACAAGGACTGCCCACCTGGGTCTGTGGGTGATGGCCGAAGCGGAGTCCTGCGGGGACTTTATTCTGAGAAGGAGGTTGAGGGCTATTGCTCGGTTGACTGTTTTTTTTTTTCAGGCTGAGTAGATTGTGTGTGAGTGTACGTACTTGTGTGTTTGTGAGTGTACGTACGTGTGTGAGTGTGTGTGTGTGTGTGTGTGTGTGTACGTACGTGTGTGAGTGTACGTACGTGTGTGAGTGTTTGTGAGTGTACGTACGTGTGTGTGAGTGTACGTACGTGTGTGAGTGTACGTACGTGTGTGAGTGTACATACGTGTGTGAGTGTACGTACGTGTGTGAGTGTACGTACGTGTGTGAGTGTATATGCACACATACAGATAATCACGTACATCAACCGTACACACACATGCGTACGTACACACACGCATACACACAGACAGACGCGTACGTACACACACACACACACACACACACACACACACACACACACACACACACGTACGTGTGTGTGTGTGTGTGTGTGTGTGTGTGTGTGTGTGTGTGTGTGTGTGTGTGTGTGTGTGTGTGAGAGTGTACGTACGGATGTGTGTATGTACGTGTGTGAGTGTACGTACGTGTGTGTGTGTGTGTGTGTGTGTGTGGGTGTACGTACGTGTGTGTGTGTACGTACGTGTGTGTGTGAGTGTACGTGTGTGTGAGTGTACATGTGTGTGAGTGTACGTGCGTGTGTGTGTATGCACATACGTGTGCGTATGCGTGTGTGTGTACGGACGCGTCTGTCTGTGTGTGTGTGTGTGTGTGTGTGTGTGTGTGTGTGTGTGTGTGTGTGTGTGTGTGTGTGTGTGTGTGTGTGTGTGTGTGTGTGTGTGTGTGCGTGTGTGTACGTACGCGTCTGTCTGTGTGTATACGTATGCGTGTGTGTACGTACACTACACGCGTGCGTGTGTGTACGTACGTACACGTGTGTGTGTGTGTGTGTGTGTGTGTGTCAGTTGTATTTTTAAATGTTTTTGAAATAAGTCTCTAATCCTCACCCAGCCTGCGTTTATTTGATTAAAATATAGTAGCCTAGGCTATGAACAACAGTATTGTGATGTATTATTACAATTTGAAATAACAGTTTGTATTTGGACATATATTAAAAGTATTTGATCAATTTTTTCCTGATTTCTCATTTGAACGATCTCTCATAGCTTTATGTATGCAATTGTAAATGCAGTGAAAATATATGAATGGCAGATCTGATGCCACTTCTGTGTATGCACTGCAAAGATGTATTTTCCTTGAATGATTTAATTTGACTGGTAACAGTGTATATTGTGTAATCATTGTAATAGGATTGAGTCGTTTCTCTCTGTTTTGCATGCATGACGTCATGGTAATCATGATTGTTATTATTATAATTTGTATTCTTTCTGTCTTTTTTTTCCTCTGTCACAGTGCATTCTTAACCTGAATTAGCACCGTTCATACGGTATGGGCAACACCAATAGGTATCATGTAAGACAAAATAAACATGTGTTTTCTTCATGATACAGGGCAGAATCTTAGTTTGTTTTTTATTTTGTTCCCATTAGACATATGAGTGTGTTTTAATTTGAGGTATGAAAACCTGACGGTGGCACATATTGAAAGCTAACTTGATATAACATAAATTGTCAATTTGAAATGATACTGTACACTGGTAAGCACAGTAAGCATTTGTTGGCCTATTTAAATGTATAATAAATGAAATAAGATCAAAAGAACGCCGTGCTGCGATGAGGGTGTACCCGCCCAGATCTGCCGAGCCTTCTAGCGATCAATGGGCGGGTACAGTCCTCATCGCTCTACACGACAATAAAGGAGTGCGCGCGGGGGCTATTTATAGCGCCGAGTCGACCTGTGTTTCTGTACGACGGTAACTGGAAATTCAAGCTTGGATTTTTCACGATGGATATACTCGCGACATCAAGTATAGATTGTGTTAAACACGACAAGAACACTACAAATTCTACGTTTGTTGGTTAAAACAGTCGGTATTTCCGGCAAAAGACTCTGATTTGCAGCTGCTGTTGGCGTACGTCACTTCTACCAAGCGCTGCTATTGGCCAACGTAAGGTCAGCTGTATTTTTAACTGTTTTTGAAATAAGTCTCTTATCCTCTGCGTTTATTTGATTAAAATATAGTAGCCCTAGGCTATGAACAACAGTATTGTGATATATTATTACAATTTGAAGTAACAGTTTCTATGTGGACATATATTACAAGGAATTTTTTTTTCTTCTTTTTTTGAGAAGCACCTGGCTGCAGCCTGCAGATTTGGGCGGGGGTGTACATCTCGTGAATATAAATATATATAAATATAAGGTATGTATAAAAAATATATATATATATATATATAAAAATAACCTTCAAGCTTTTAAAACTATTTCAAACTTTTAGGATAGGCTTTCTCAAGCCAAATTAAAGTTTGTGTTGACAAACTTTTTCAACTAGTTTGTTGTTCATAAACAAAGTAAGTCTCTTAGGTACTTTACAGACAAAGCCAATAACACTCAAGCATATCTTGTCTAACATTTTCCTATAATATGTTTAAAATGTATAAAAAAGAAATTCCTTGTATGACTCTGTACTATTCGAATGCCTCTCTTTAAAATGATTCAATATTGTTTGTTCTGTATTTTATCTAAATTAGGTGTTGTGAACTGGAGTGCATTTTCCAGACAATATAGGCAAGAGTTCCGGGTGCCCTACTCGCTGACTCTGTGCTTGCACTGCACTGAAGTATACAAGGACTGCCCACCTGGGTCTGTGGGTGATGGCCGAAGCGGAGTCCTGCGGGGACTTTATTCTGAGAAGGAGGTTGAGGGCTATTGCTCGGTTGACTGTTTTTTTTTTTCAGGCTGAGTAGATTGTGTGTGAGTGTACGTACTTGTGTGTTTGTGAGTGTACGTACGTGTGTGAGTGTGTGTGTGTGTGTGTGTGTGTGTACGTACGTGTGTGAGTGTACGTACGTGTGTGAGTGTTTGTGAGTGTACGTACGTGTGTGTGAGTGTACGTACGTGTGTGAGTGTACGTACGTGTGTGAGTGTACATACGTGTGTGAGTGTACGTACGTGTGTGAGTGTACGTACGTGTGTGAGTGTATATGCACACATACAGATAATCACGTACATCAACCGTACACACACATGCGTACGTACACACACGCATACACACAGACAGACGCGTACGTACACACACACACACACACACACACACACGTACGTGTGTGTGTGTGTGTGTGTGTGTGTGTGTGTGTGTGTGTGTGTGTGTGTGTGTGTGTGTGTGTGTGAGAGTGTACGTACGGATGTGTGTATGTACGTGTGTGAGTGTACGTACGTGTGTGTGTGTGTGTGTGTGTGTGTGTGTGTGTGTGTGTGTGTGGGTGTACGTACGTGTGTGTGTGTACGTACGTGTGTGTGTGAGTGTACGTGTGTGTGAGTGTACATGTGTGTGAGTGTACGTGCGTGTGTGTGTATGCACATACGTGTGCGTATGCGTGTGTGTGTGTACGGACGCGTCTGTCTGTGTGTGTGTGTGTGTGTGTGTGTGTGTGTGTGTGTGTGTGTGTGTGTGTGTACGTACGTACGTACGCGTGTGTGTGTGTGTGTGTGTGTGTGTGTGCGTGTGTGTACGTACGCGTCTGT
This sequence comes from Leuciscus leuciscus, assembly GCF_965113295.1. Lineage (NCBI taxonomy): Eukaryota > Metazoa > Chordata > Actinopteri > Cypriniformes > Leuciscidae > Leuciscus > Leuciscus leuciscus. Next base: position 12,536 of record NW_028118237.1, on the reverse strand, counting down.
CTGTGTGTATACGTATGCGTGTGTGTACGTACACTACACGCGTGCGTGTGTGTACGTACGTACACGTGTGTGTGTGTGTGTGTGTGTGTGTGTGTGTGTGTCAGTTGTATTTTTAAATGTTTTTGAAATAAGTCTCTAATCCTCACCCAGCCTGCGTTTATTTGATTAAAATATAGTAGCCTAGGCTATGAACAACAGTATTGTGATGTATTATTACAATTTGAAATAACAGTTTGTATTTGGACATATATTAAAAGTATTTGATCAATTTTTTCCTGATTTCTCATTTGAACGATCTCTCATAGCTTTATGTATGCAATTGTAAATGCAGTGAAAATATATGAATGGCAGATCTGATGCCACTTCTGTGTATGCACTGCAAAGATGTATTTTCCTTGAATGATTTAATTTGACTGGTAACAGTGTATATTGTGTAATCATTGTAATAGGATTGAGTCGTTTCTCTCTGTTTTGCATGCATGACGTCATGGTAATCATGATTGTTATTATTATAATTTGTATTCTTTCTGTCTTTTTTTTCCTCTGTCACAGTGCATTCTTAACCTGAATTAGCACCGTTCATACGGTATGGGCAACACCAATAGGTATCATGTAAGACAAAATAAACATGTGTTTTCTTCATGATACAGGGCAGAATCTTAGTTTGTTTTTTATTTTGTTCCCATTAGACATATGAGTGTGTTTTAATTTGAGGTATGAAAACCTGACGGTGGCACATATTGAAAGCTAACTTGATATAACATAAATTGTCAATTTGAAATGATACTGTACACTGGTAAGCACAGTAAGCATTTGTTGGCCTATTTAAATGTATAATAAATGAAATAAGATCAAAAGAACGCCGTGCTGCGATGAGGGTGTACCCGCCCAGATCTGCCGAGCCTTCTAGCGATCAATGGGCGGGTACAGTCCTCATCGCTCTACACGACAATAAAGGAGTGCGCGCGGGGGCTATTTATAGCGCCGAGTCGACCTGTGTTTCTGTACGACGGTAACTGGAAATTCAAGCTTGGATTTTTCACGATGGATATACTCGCGACATCAAGTATAGATTGTGTTAAACACGACAAGAACACTACAAATTCTACGTTTGTTGGTTAAAACAGTCGGTATTTCCGGCAAAAGACTCTGATTTGCAGCTGCTGTTGGCGTACGTCACTTCTACCAAGCGCTGCTATTGGCCAACGTAAGGTCAGCTGTATTTTTAACTGTTTTTGAAATAAGTCTCTTATCCTCTGCGTTTATTTGATTAAAATATAGTAGCCCTAGGCTATGAACAACAGTATTGTGATATATTATTACAATTTGAAGTAACAGTTTCTATGTGGACATATATTACAAGGAATTTTTTTTTCTTCTTTTTTTGAGAAGCACCTGGCTGCAGCCTGCAGATTTGGGCGGGGGTGTACATCTCGTGAATATAAATATATATAAATATAAGGTATGTATAAAAAATATATATATATATATATATATATAAAAATAACCTTCAAGCTTTTAAAACTATTTCAAACTTTTAGGATAGGCTTTCTCAAGCCAAATTAAAGTTTGTGTTGACAAACTTTTTCAACTAGTTTGTTGTTCATAAACAAAGTAAGTCTCTTAGGTACTTTACAGACAAAGCCAATAACACTCAAGCATATCTTGTCTAACATTTTCCTATAATATGTTTAAAATGTATAAAAAAGAAATTCCTTGTATGACTCTGTACTATTCGAATGCCTCTCTTTAAAATGATTCAATATTGTTTGTTCTGTATTTTATCTAAATTAGGTGTTGTGAACTGGAGTGCATTTTCCAGACAATATAGGCAAGAGTTCCGGGTGCCCTACTCGCTGACTCTGTGCTTGCACTGCACTGAAGTATACAAGGACTGCCCACCTGGGTCTGTGGGTGATGGCCGAAGCGGAGTCCTGCGGGGACTTTATTCTGAGAAGGAGGTTGAGGGCTATTGCTCGGTTGACTGTTTTTTTTTTTCAGGCTGAGTAGATTGTGTGTGAGTGTACGTACTTGTGTGTTTGTGAGTGTACGTACGTGTGTGAGTGTGTGTGTGTGTGTGTGTGTGTGTACGTACGTGTGTGAGTGTACGTACGTGTGTGAGTGTTTGTGAGTGTACGTACGTGTGTGTGAGTGTACGTACGTGTGTGAGTGTACGTACGTGTGTGAGTGTACATACGTGTGTGAGTGTACGTACGTGTGTGAGTGTACGTACGTGTGTGAGTGTATATGCACACATACAGATAATCACGTACATCAACCGTACACACACATGCGTACGTACACACACGCATACACACAGACAGACGCGTACGTACACACACACACACACACACACACACACACACACACACACACACACACACACGTACGTGTGTGTGTGTGTGTGTGTGTGTGTGTGTGTGTGTGTGTGAGAGTGTACGTACGGATGTGTGTATGTACGTGTGTGAGTGTACGTACGTGTGTGTGTGTGTGTGTGTGTGTGTGGGTGTACGTACGTGTGTGTGTGTACGTACGTGTGTGTGTGAGTGTACGTGTGTGTGAGTGTACATGTGTGTGAGTGTACGTGCGTGTGTGTGTATGCACATACGTGTGCGTATGCGTGTGTGTGTACGGACGCGTCTGTCTGTGTGTGTGTGTGTGTGTGTGTGTGTGTGTGTGTGTGTGTGTGTGTGTGTGTGTGTGTGTGTGTGTGTACGTACGTACGTACGCGTGTGTGTGTGTGTGTGTGTGTGTGTGTGTGTGTGTGCGTGTGTGTACGTACGCGTCTGTCTGTGTGTATACGTATGCGTGTGTGTACGTACACTACACGCGTGCGTGTGTGTACGTACGTACACGTGTGTGTGTGTGTGTGTGTGTCAGTTGTATTTTTAAATGTTTTTGAAATAAGTCTCTAATCCTCACCCATCCTGCGTTTATTTGATTAAAATATAGTAGCCTAGGCTATGAACAACAGTATTGTGATGTATTATTACAATTTGAAATAACAGTTTGTATTTGGACATATATTAAAAGTATTTGATCAATTTTTTCCTGATTTCTCATTTGAACGATCTCTCATAGCTTTATGTATGCAATTGTAAATGCAGTGAAAATATATGAATGGCAGATCTGATGCCACTTCTGTGTATGCACTGCAAAGATGTATTTTCCTTGAATGATTTAATTTGACTGGTAACAGTGTATATTGTGTAATCATTGTAATAGGATTGAGTCGTTTCTCTCTGTTTTGCATGCATGACGTCATGGTAATCATGATTGTTATTATTATAATTTGTATTCTTTCTGTCTTTTTTTTCCTCTGTCACAGTGCATTCTTAACCTGAATTAGCACCGTTCATACGGTATGGGCAACACCAATAGGTATCATGTAAGACAAAATAAACATGTGTTTTCTTCATGATACAGGGCAGAATCTTAGTTTGTTTTTTATTTTGTTCCCATTAGACATATGAGTGTGTTTTAATTTGAGGTATGAAAACCTGACGGTGGCACATATTGAAAGCTAACTTGATATAACATAAATTGTCAATTTGAAATGATACTGTACACTGGTAAGCACAGTAAGCATTTGTTGGCCTATTTAAATGTATAATAAATGAAATAAGATCAAAAGAACGCCGTGCTGCGATGAGGGTGTACCCGCCCAGATCTGCCGAGCCTTCTAGCGATCAATGGGCGGGTACAGTCCTCATCGCTCTACACGACAATAAAGGAGTGCGCGCGGGGGCTATTTATAGCGCCGAGTCGACCTGTGTTTCTGTACGACGGTAACTGGAAATTCAAGCTTGGATTTTTCACGATGGATATACTCGCGACATCAAGTATAGATTGTGTTAAACACGACAAGAACACTACAAATTCTACGTTTGTTGGTTAAAACAGTCGGTATTTCCGGCAAAAGACTCTGATTTGCAGCTGCTGTTGGCGTACGTCACTTCTACCAAGCGCTGCTATTGGCCAACGTAAGGTCAGCTGTATTTTTAACTGTTTTTGAAATAAGTCTCTTATCCTCTGCGTTTATTTGATTAAAATATAGTAGCCCTAGGCTATGAACAACAGTATTGTGATATATTATTACAATTTGAAGTAACAGTTTCTATGTGGACATATATTACAAGGAATTTTTTTTTCTTCTTTTTTTGAGAAGCACCTGGCTGCAGCCTGCAGATTTGGGCGGGGGTGTACATCTCGTGAATATAAATATATATAAATATAAGGTATGTATAAAAAATATATATATATATATATATAAAAATAACCTTCAAGCTTTTAAAACTATTTCAAACTTTTAGGATAGGCTTTCTCAAGCCAAATTAAAGTTTGTGTTGACAAACTTTTTCAACTAGTTTGTTGTTCATAAACAAAGTAAGTCTCTTAGGTACTTTACAGACAAAGCCAATAACACTCAAGCATATCTTGTCTAACATTTTCCTATAATATGTTTAAAATGTATAAAAAAGAAATTCCTTGTATGACTCTGTACTATTCGAATGCCTCTCTTTAAAATGATTCAATATTGTTTGTTCTGTATTTTATCTAAATTAGGTGTTGTGAACTGGAGTGCATTTTCCAGACAATATAGGCAAGAGTTCCGGGTGCCCTACTCGCTGACTCTGTGCTTGCACTGCACTGAAGTATACAAGGACTGCCCACCTGGGTCTGTGGGTGATGGCCGAAGCGGAGTCCTGCGGGGACTTTATTCTGAGAAGGAGGTTGAGGGCTATTGCTCGGTTGACTGTTTTTTTTTTTCAGGCTGAGTAGATTGTGTGTGAGTGTACGTACTTGTGTGTTTGTGAGTGTACGTACGTGTGTGAGTGTGTGTGTGTGTGTGTGTGTGTGTACGTACGTGTGTGAGTGTACGTACGTGTGTGAGTGTTTGTGAGTGTACGTACGTGTGTGTGAGTGTACGTACGTGTGTGAGTGTACGTACGTGTGTGAGTGTACATACGTGTGTGAGTGTACGTACGTGTGTGAGTGTACGTACGTGTGTGAGTGTATATGCACACATACAGATAATCACGTACATCAACCGTACACACACATGCGTACGTACACACACGCATACACACAGACAGACGCGTACGTACACACACACACACACACACACACACACACACACACACACACACACACGTACGTGTGTGTGTGTGTGTGTGTGTGTGTGTGTGTGTGTGTGTGTGTGAGAGTGTACGTACGGATGTGTGTATGTACGTGTGTGAGTGTACGTACGTGTGTGTGTGTGTGTGTGTGTGTGTGTGTGGGTGTACGTACGTGTGTGTGTGTGTACGTACGTGTGTGTGTGAGTGTACGTGTGTGTGAGTGTACATGTGTGTGAGTGTACGTGCGTGTGTGTGTATGCACATACGTGTGCGTATGCGTGTGTGTGTACGGACGCGTCTGTCTGTGTGTGTGTGTGTGTGTGTGTGTGTGTGTGTGTGTGTGTGTGTGTGTGTGTGTGTGTGTGTGTGTGTGTGTACGTACGTACGTACGTACGCGTGTGTGTGTGTGTGTGTGTGTGTGTGTGTGTGTGCGTGTGTGTACGTACGCGTCTGTCTGTGTGTATACGTATGCGTGTGTGTACGTACACTACACGCGTGCGTGTGTGTACGTACGTACACGTGTGTGTGTGTGTGTGTGTGTGTGTGTGTGTGTGTGTCAGTTGTATTTTTAAATGTTTTTGAAATAAGTCTCTAATCCTCACCCAGCCTGCGTTTATTTGATTAAAATATAGTAGCCTAGGCTATGAACAACAGTATTGTGATGTATTATTACAATTTGAAATAACAGTTTGTATTTGGACATATATTAAAAGTATTTGATCAATTTTTTCCTGATTTCTCATTTGAACGATCTCTCATAGCTTTATGTATGCAATTGTAAATGCAGTGAAAATATATGAATGGCAGATCTGATGCCACTTCTGTGTATGCACTGCAAAGATGTATTTTCCTTGAATGATTTAATTTGACTGGTAACAGTGTATATTGTGTAATCATTGTAATAGGATTGAGTCGTTTCTCTCTGTTTTGCATGCATGACGTCATGGTAATCATGATTGTTATTATTATAATTTGTATTCTTTCTGTCTTTTTTTTCCTCTGTCACAGTGCATTCTTAACCTGAATTAGCACCGTTCATACGGTATGGGCAACACCAATAGGTATCATGTAAGACAAAATAAACATGTGTTTTCTTCATGATACAGGGCAGAATCTTAGTTTGTTTTTTATTTTGTTCCCATTAGACATATGAGTGTGTTTTAATTTGAGGTATGAAAACCTGACGGTGGCACATATTGAAAGCTAACTTGATATAACATAAATTGTCAATTTGAAATGATACTGTACACTGGTAAGCACAGTAAGCATTTGTTGGCCTATTTAAATGTATAATAAATGAAATAAGATCAAAAGAACGCCGTGCTGCGATGAGGGTGTACCCGCCCAGATCTGCCGAGCCTTCTAGCGATCAATGGGCGGGTAAAGTCCTCATCGCTCTACACGACAATAAAGGAGTGCGCGCGGGGGCTATTTATAGCGCCGAGTCGACCTGTGTTTCTGTACGACGGTAACTGGAAATTCAAGCTTGGATTTTTCACGATGGATATACTCGCGACATCAAGTATAGATTGTGTTAAACACGACAAGAACACTACAAATTCTACGTTTGTTGGTTAAAACAGTCGGTATTTCCGGCAAAAGACTCTGATTTGCAGCTGCTGTTGGCGTACGTCACTTCTACCAAGCGCTGCTATTGGCCAACGTAAGGTCAGCTGTATTTTTAACTGTTTTTGAAATAAGTCTCTTATCCTCTGCGTTTATTTGATTAAAATATAGTAGCCCTAGGCTATGAACAACAGTATTGTGATATATTATTACAATTTGAAGTAACAGTTTCTATGTGGACATATATTACAAGGAATTTTTTTTTCTTCTTTTTTTGAGAAGCACCTGGCTGCAGCCTGCAGATTTGGGCGGGGGTGTACATCTCGTGAATATAAATATATATAAATATAAGGTATGTATAAAAAATATATATATATATATATATATAAAAATAACCTTCAAGCTTTTAAAACTATTTCAAACTTTTAGGATAGGCTTTCTCAAGCCAAATTAAAGTTTGTGTTGACAAACTTTTTCAACTAGTTTGTTGTTCATAAACAAAGTAAGTCTCTTAGGTACTTTACAGACAAAGCCAATAACACTCAAGCATATCTTGTCTAACATTTTCCTATAATATGTTTAAAATGTATAAAAAAGAAATTCCTTGTATGACTCTGTACTATTCGAATGCCTCTCTTTAAAATGATTCAATATTGTTTGTTCTGTATTTTATCTAAATTAGGTGTTGTGAACTGGAGTGCATTTTCCAGACAATATAGGCAAGAGTTCCGGGTGCCCTACTCGCTGACTCTGTGCTTGCACTGCACTGAAGTATACAAGGACTGCCCACCTGGGTCTGTGGGTGATGGCCGAAGCGGAGTCCTGCGGGGACTTTATTCTGAGAAGGAGGTTGAGGGCTATTGCTCGGTTGACTGTTTTTTTTTTTCAGGCTGAGTAGATTGTGTGTGAGTGTACGTACTTGTGTGTTTGTGAGTGTACGTACGTGTGTGAGTGTGTGTGTGTGTGTGTGTGTGTGTGTGTACGTACGTGTGTGAGTGTACGTACGTGTGTGAGTGTTTGTGAGTGTACGTACGTGTGTGTGAGTGTACGTACGTGTGTGAGTGTACGTACGTGTGTGAGTGTACATACGTGTGTGAGTGTACGTACGTGTGTGAGTGTACGTACGTGTGTGAGTGTATATGCACACATACAGATAATCACGTACATCAACCGTACACACACATGCGTACGTACACACACGCATACACACAGACAGACGCGTACGTACACACACACACACACACACACACACACACACACACACACACGTACGTGTGTGTGTGTGTGTGTGTGTGTGTGTGTGTGTGTGTGTGTGTGTGTGAGAGTGTACGTACGGATGTGTGTATGTACGTGTGTGAGTGTACGTACGTGTGTGTGTGTGTGTGTGTGTGTGTGTGTGGGTGTACGTACGTGTGTGTGTGTGTACGTACGTGTGTGTGTGAGTGTACGTGTGTGTGAGTGTACATGTGTGTGAGTGTACGTGCGTGTGTGTGTATGCACATACGTGTGCGTATGCGTGTGTGTGTACGGACGCGTCTGTCTGTGTGTGTGTGTGTGTGTGTGTGTGTGTGTGTGTGTGTGTGTGTGTGTGTGTGTGTGTGTGTGTGTGTGTGTGTACGTACGTGTGTGTGTGTGTGTGTGTGTGTGTGTGTGTGTGTGCGTGTGTGTACGTACGCGTCTGTCTGTGTGTATACGTATGCGTGTGTGTACGTACACTACACGCGTGCGTGTGTGTACGTACGTACACGTGTGTGTGTGTGTGTGTGTGTGTGTGTGTGTCAGTTGTATTTTTAAATGTTTTTGAAATAAGTCTCTAATCCTCACCCAGCCTGCGTTTATTTGATTAAAATATAGTAGCCTAGGCTATGAACAACAGTATTGTGATGTATTATTACAATTTGAAATAACAGTTTGTATTTGGACATATATTAAAAGTATTTGATCAATTTTTTCCTGATTTCTCATTTGAACGATCTCTCATAGCTTTATGTATGCAATTGTAAATGCAGTGAAAATATATGAATGGCAGATCTGATGCCACTTCTGTGTATGCACTGCAAAGATGTATTTTCCTTGAATGATTTAATTTGACTGGTAACAGTGTATATTGTGTAATCATTGTAATAGGATTGAGTCGTTTCTCTCTGTTTTGCATGCATGACGTCATGGTAATCATGATTGTTATTATTATAATTTGTATTCTTTCTGTCTTTTTTTTCCTCTGTCACAGTGCATTCTTAACCTGAATTAGCACCGTTCATACGGTATGGGCAACACCAATAGGTATCATGTAAGACAAAATAAACATGTGTTTTCTTCATGATACAGGGCAGAATCTTAGTTTGTTTTTTATTTTGTTCCCATTAGACATATGAGTGTGTTTTAATTTGAGGTATGAAAACCTGACGGTGGCACATATTGAAAGCTAACTTGATATAACATAAATTGTCAATTTGAAATGATACTGTACACTGGTAAGCACAGTAAGCATTTGTTGGCCTATTTAAATGTATAATAAATGAAATAAGATCAAAAGAACGCCGTGCTGCGATGAGGGTGTACCCGCCCAGATCTGCCGAGCCTTCTAGCGATCAATGGGCGGGTACAGTCCTCATCGCTCTACACGACAATAAAGGAGTGCGCGCGGGGGCTATTTATAGCGCCGAGTCGACCTGTGTTTCTGTACGACGGTAACTGGAAATTCAAGCTTGGATTTTTCACGATGGATATACTCGCGACATCAAGTATAGATTGTGTTAAACACGACAAGAACACTACAAATTCTACGTTTGTTGGTTAAAACAGTCGGTATTTCCGGCAAAAGACTCTGATTTGCAGCTGCTGTTGGCGTACGTCACTTCTACCAAGCGCTGCTATTGGCCAACGTAAGGTCAGCTGTATTTTTAACTGTTTTTGAAATAAGTCTCTTATCCTCTGCGTTTATTTGATTAAAATATAGTAGCCCTAGGCTATGAACAACAGTATTGTGATATATTATTACAATTTGAAGTAACAGTTTCTATGTGGACATATATTACAAGGAATTTTTTTTTCTTCTTTTTTTGAGAAGCACCTGGCTGCAGCCTGCAGATTTGGGCGGGGGTGTACATCTCGTGAATATAAATATATATAAATATAAGGTATGTATAAAAAATATATATATATATATATATATAAAAATAACCTTCAAGCTTTTAAAACTATTTCAAACTTTTAGGATAGGCTTTCTCAAGCCAAATTAAAGTTTGTGTTGACAAACTTTTTCAACTAGTTTGTTGTTCATAAACAAAGTAAGTCTCTTAGGTACTTTACAGACAAAGCCAATAACACTCAAGCATATCTTGTCTAACATTTTCCTATAATATGTTTAAAATGTATAAAAAAGAAATTCCTTGTATGACTCTGTACTATTCGAATGCCTCTCTTTAAAATGATTCAATATTGTTTGTTCTGTATTTTATCTAAATTAGGTGTTGTGAACTGGAGTGCATTTTCCAGACAATATAGGCAAGAGTTCCGGGTGCCCTACTCGCTGACTCTGTGCTTGCACTGCACTGAAGTATACAAGGACTGCCCACCTGGGTCTGTGGGTGATGGCCGAAGCGGAGTCCTGCGGGGACTTTATTCTGAGAAGGAGGTTGAGGGCTATTGCTCGGTTGACTGTTTTTTTTTTTCAGGCTGAGTAGATTGTGTGTGAGTGTACGTACTTGTGTGTTTGTGAGTGTACGTACGTGTGTGTGTGTGTGTGTGTGTGTGTGTGTGTGTGTGAGAGTGTACGTACGGATGTGTGTATGTACGTGTGTGAGTGTACGTACGTGTGTGTGTGTGTGTGTGTGTGTGTGTGTGGGTGTACGTACGTGTGTGTGTGTGTACGTACGTGTGTGTGTGAGTGTACGTGTGTGTGAGTGTACATGTGTGTGAGTGTACGTGCGTGTGTGTGTATGCACATACGTGTGCGTATGCGTGTGTGTGTGTACGGACGCGTCTGTCTGTGTGTGTGTGTGTGTGTGTGTGTGTGTGTGTGTGTGTGTGTGTGTGTGTGTGTGTGTGTGTGTGTGTGTGTGTACGTACGTACGTACGCGTGTGTGTGTGTGTGTGTGTGTGTGTGTGTGTGTGCGTGTGTGTACGTACGCGTCTGTCTGTGTGTATACGTATGCGTGTGTGTACGTACACTACACGCGTGCGTGTGTGTACGTACGTACACGTGTGTGTGTGTGTGTGTGTGTGTGTGTGTGTCAGTTGTATTTTTAAATGTTTTTGAAATAAGTCTCTAATCCTCACCCAGCCTGCGTTTATTTGATTAAAATATAGTAGCCTAGGCTATGAACAACAGTATTGTGATGTATTATTACAATTTGAAATAACAGTTTGTATTTGGACATATATTAAAAGTATTTGATCAATTTTTTCCTGATTTCTCATTTGAACGATCTCTCATAGCTTTATGTATGCAATTGTAAATGCAGTGAAAATATATGAATGGCAGATCTGATGCCACTTCTGTGTATGCACTGCAAAGATGTATTTTCCTTGAATGATTTAATTTGACTGGTAACAGTGTATATTGTGTAATCATTGTAATAGGATTGAGTCGTTTCTCTCTGTTTTGCATGCATGACGTCATGGTAATCATGATTGTTATTATTATAATTTGTATTCTTTCTGTCTTTTTTTTCCTCTGTCACAGTGCATTCTTAACCTGAATTAGCACCGTTCATACGGTATGGGCAACACCAATAGGTATCATGTAAGACAAAATAAACATGTGTTTTCTTCATGATACAGGGCAGAATCTTAGTTTGTTTTTTATTTTGTTCCCATTAGACATATGAGTGTGTTTTAATTTGAGGTATGAAAACCTGACGGTGGCACATATTGAAAGCTAACTTGATATAACATAAATTGTCAATTTGAAATGATACTGTACACTGGTAAGCACAGTAAGCATTTGTTGGCCTATTTAAATGTATAATAAATGAAATAAGATCAAAAGAACGCCGTGCTGCGATGAGGGTGTACCCGCCCAGATCTGCCGAGCCTTCTAGCGATCAATGGGCGGGTACAGTCCTCATCGCTCTACACGACAATAAAGGAGTGCGCGCGGGGGCTATTTATAGCGCCGAGTCGACCTGTGTTTCTGTACGACGGTAACTGGAAATTCAAGCTTGGATTTTTCACGATGGATATACTCGCGACATCAAGTATAGATTGTGTTAAACACGACAAGAACACTACAAATTCTACGTTTGTTGGTTAAAACAGTCGGTATTTCCGGCAAAAGACTCTGATTTGCAGCTGCTGTTGGCGTACGTCACTTCTACCAAGCGCTGCTATTGGCCAACGTAAGGTCAGCTGTATTTTTAACTGTTTTTGAAATAAGTCTCTTATCCTCTGCGTTTATTTGATTAAAATATAGTAGCCCTAGGCTATGAACAACAGTATTGTGATATATTATTACAATTTGAAGTAACAGTTTCTATGTGGACATATATTACAAGGAATTTTTTTTTCTTCTTTTTTTGAGAAGCACCTGGCTGCAGCCTGCAGATTTGGGCGGGGGTGTACATCTCGTGAATATAAATATATATAAATATAAGGTATGTATAAAAAATATATATATATATATATATATAAAAATAACCTTCAAGCTTTTAAAACTATTTCAAACTTTTAGGATAGGCTTTCTCAAGCCAAATTAAAGTTTGTGTTGACAAACTTTTTCAACTAGTTTGTTGTTCATAAACAAAGTAAGTCTCTTAGGTACTTTACAGACAAAGCCAATAACACTCAAGCATATCTTGTCTAACATTTTCCTATAATATGTTTAAAATGTATAAAAAAGAAATTCCT